>NW_021319131.1:142697-172090 GCF_001605985.2 Dendrobium catenatum
GATATTCAATAAAAGAACTTTGGTAATTGAAGAGACCACACATGTTGTATTTGATGAATCTAAAAATTTGGAAGAGCCAAATGTTATTGAAGATGAGATTGAGGATAACTCCTAAAAGATTGATAGAATAAACTTGGAAGAAAAATAAGAAAGAACACACCAGATTTATAGTGGTTCGGTCAAACCTTGACCTACGTCCACTCCCCGGAGGCACCCTCCTAGTATTGCACTAATACCACAAAGTGACTCTCCTTTTGCCCCTAATGCAAGGCAGAGAAGCCTGTATAAAATTACTTTCACCTTCGCCGGTGCGGCGGAGTAGCCGGGTTCTTTGACACCAAAAAGATCTTCTTCCAGCCAAAACTTCCCTCAAGACGACCCATGAATCTGATGGTACTGAGGTGCAAGTTCGCCAGAGCAACCGTGTGAATATCCCCTCCACACTCCCTTGAAATCCCCTTCAAGGATCTTCTCCCTCTCAAACTCCACCATTTCCTCTCTCCCGTTCAAGTTCTCTCTTCTAGTTTTCTCCAAAAGAACGAAGACACAATGACTGTAAAAGATACACTTTGTCATCCTTTTACACTCTCCAAGTGTCAGCAGAGAACTGGACCGATGTTGTTGAACTTCACTTGAGAGCCTTCAGAGGAGATGGGCAGAAACAAAGAGATCTTCTTCTTCAAGTAACATTGTGAATCTGTCACAAACCCCTCACTTGATCTCTCACTCTTCACTCTTACAATCTCTCCCAAACACTCACACTCAATGATCCCTCTCAAGAGTTGTAATAGTTTCTAGGACTCCTTATATAGAAAGGACATGAAAAACCGTCCAAAAAACTGCTAATTTCAAGTTTTTTTGCGCAGTGGATCGTCCCGTACGAACCTGAGTTAGTATGGATGAACTATGCAAAAAACTATCCCGTACAAACCATTTGTGCATCAGTACGAACCAATTTCATCCTGGGATGAAATAGGTTCATCCTGGGATGAAAATTTTTGTCATGTACGAACTGTTATATCAAAGGTCGGTTCTGAAAATTATAGAACGTTGCTAGAAACTGCCATAGTCGGCTCCCATAGTCCTGGGACGAACTGGACTTCATCTGGACGAAATTTTTACAGAGAGTAAATCGTCCTAGTTCAAAAATGTTTCGTCCTGGACGATCAGGACTTAGAAAAAATTTTCCAGTTCTGTTCCTGTCCATTCCATTGCTCTTACAAGGAGATAACTGATCTGATCGTCCCGTATAAACAATGTTCGTCCCGTACGATCATCACAAAACTTTTTCAAGATCTCCTTTTGTGTGTGTGAATTTATTCACTCAATTACAATCACTCCCTCTCAAATTTATTTCAAATAAAAAGTACAAGCTTCAAATTTATAAAGTATTTCATGCTGAATTTAATTTGAATTCTTCGTAGTATGGAGTTCGATTTTCCTGAAATATTAGTACACATAAGATCAAAAATAAATGTTCCAAAAAATGTTAGGAGATAACAACACATAAAACAATAATATTTGGAATCATCAAAACTATACAAGTTGCAAGAATGTAAAACATGCAAATACCAACTTTCCTAACAATCTCCCCCTTTTTGATGATGACAAAATAATTATTATTTGTATAATTTCAAATTCTAAGAATCTCCTAAACTCTCCCTGAAATGATGAACTCATTAAAATAAGGAGGCTTTTGAATCCTTAAATTTTTTTGTTTTTCAAAAATTTTATACAACACAAAATAAAATAAAATAAACACACACAAAAATAAACAAACACACTAGACACAACACAACAAACAATTTTTCCCCCTTTTTGACAACATCAAAAAGTGAAGAAGAAAAAAACTAGAAATGTAAGCAGATATATGAGAATTATTTAAAAATTTAACTTTAAAAGTGATTGACATAATGTATGCAAATAAAATTAAAACATTAGACAAATCATAAAATTCATAGAATTTAAGAAAAGATATGACATAGAAACTAAAAAGAATTTATCAAAACATGAGTCTATTTAGACATTTAAGATAGAGAAAATCATTGTAAAAATGATGATATAAAAATTTTATATTTCAAATTTCAATATGGAATATAAATATACATAAGATCAATTTGAATTAAGAGATTAAAAGAGTCCGGAAAGAAGTAACTACCACATGTGGCGCTTTGTGCATCTTTTTCAAAATTTTGGCACATTTTTGTGCATCTTTTTACTTTGGGCTTATTTTGTGCCTCTTTTTCTTATTGCAAACGTTTGTGCAATACTTTTGATTTTTTTACATTTGTACAATTTTCAAGAGTAATTGAATTCTTTCCGAAATCAAAAATCTAAAATTTCAAATTTTTCTAAGTGCATAAATACTATTTGAAAAGAGAAATACAAAATAAGAAAACATCTAAATTGCAATAATAATATTACAGATAATATAGTCTAAATAAGAGACATGAAATTGAAAATCCTAATAATATCAAGTTATAAGCATCACTTAAATTTAGAATAATTAGATTTTCTAATGAAAATAATTGTAATTTATAATTTAGGTTAAAGCACTATAAAGATTAAAAAATAATGAATTTCATAAAGTCTAACACAAATTTTTAAAATACTTAAACAACAAAACATTGGAACATATATTAATATCGAATGAAGATTTTACAATTTTAAGTTCAAGATATCAATAAAAACACAACTAAAACAAGGAAAATACAGCAATCTAAAAGAAACCACTAAACACATAAACCACATAAACACATAACAAACACATAAACTATATAGAAACACTAAACAAACACAACAATCATTCAGATGGACCTTGATCTTGAGGAGGAGAAGGTGGTGCTGCACCAAAGAAGTTGAAGTAACTACCATCATAAACATGTTATAATTTATGGCATTTATCTGATCACACATAAATCCCATATCTTGATTGTACTAAATATCCTGCTGCTGTAAATGAGTTTCAATTTGATCGGACCTTTGATCAAAATGAGCCTCTAAATTTTCAAATCTTTGAACCAAATCCTGATTCAGCAGCATGTGAATGTTCAGCTTCTTCTTCTGTTTCACTCAGTACAACATGAGTTTTTCTAGGCTCTTCCTTATTGAAGATAGCTCTAAAGGATGCATCATTATAGTAGAATGGTTCTTCAAAATCTTGTACTGGATGAATCAGATCATACTTCTTTTTCAAAATATAGGCAATCAGATGTCATAAGGCTATGCTCTTCTTTCTTTTATGATCAACATGACCAATTTTAGAGAGACCATAAATGTAGTCAATTAGGAGTTAGGCCTCATCTATAGGTTGTCTGGTCTTTATCATGTAGGTAATAGTAGAAAGAAGAGGAGTGATGTTGACTTTATCACCTGCTTTAGGTATAATGGAAGTTCTTAGTACGTGCTGGATGATTCGGTGATCACGAACTAAAGTTGCTACTTTAGGCGAATGATCCTTAACTTTTACACCTCTAATCACACGATTAACTTCAGTCCAATCAAAATTTATGGTGGTTAAGGTGTGTGCTCTTAATCCTTATGTCCTTATATTTAGGAAGATACCAAGGTCAGCCTTGGTGATTTCAATTTTCTTTTTGAAAACAAAGGAACTGATGACGGAATGGTCGGAGTTGAACGACATGTTTACCAAAAAATAATGAAAGGTTTCTTTATTATAGAAGTGTTCTAAAGTGAGGATTAAACCAAATTGAGTAGAGGCAAACAAGTGCATTACCTTAAAAGTTAATTGTTCCTGTAGGAGAACTCTAGATGGGGTAATTTTTGCGGAGACAAACCTAGCATACGATTCTTCATTGGCTTTAGAAAGGAAATTTTTATAAGTGTTTCTTGGTGGACCCTTAGTCAAAGACTTTTAGCGCTTGCTAGAACTTGCCCTTGAAAGATCTTAAGAGAAGAAAGGTTTGAAAGAGATGTGTGAAAGTGACTGTTCAGTTAAAAATGCCGTTAATTTATGAAAAAAATGGCTGTTCGTACCAGACGAAATTTTCGTTCTTTCTTATTTTTCTTCCACATTTAATTGAATTGCAAGTTGTTTACTCTGATTGAAAAGTTTATTTTTAAACTTTATATTTAACTTGCATTAATAATTAAAAAGATTTTCTAAAAACCCAAGAGTAGAAGTATAATTTTTAAATTACCAATTCACCCCCCCACTTGGTTAGCTTTGGGACAATCACTTAGGTTTAACAACCTATTCATTAGACTCAACAAAAAGAAGTATGAAAGCAAAATTAAAGAGATGAAGGAAGTGGAGGAGAAACTAGCAGAGTACAAGGCAGAATTGGGTATTATGGCAACTTCAGCCTCTTTATAGAATCAATAGATTGACCATCTATAAATTAAGTAGGTGGATATACAAGCAGTAATCAACCAGTATGTTAAAGATTAGCATGTCACTAAAAAGAAGATTGTGGCAATTGAGAATGAGGTCAAGAGACTCAGAAGTTTATTATCTGAGAATAAATCCAAGTCTAAGTAAGAACATTCACCTTCAATAGTCATAGAAGAGTTCAAGAAGTCTATTTCCTTTAAGATGATCCTCTAGGATCAGATTCAAGAAGCTAATGATCAAATATATGATGTTGAGGTGAAGGCCTTAGAGTCAGAGTGTGTGTTGGAAAGCTTTATCAGAGGTTTTTTGAGGGGCATTCATCTAGTACAGCACAAGATTGGAGCAGAGATTGAGGGGTTGACACCTAGCCAAGCTTATGGTAATCCTTCTTCAAATTTTGATGGTGATGAGATAGAGAGCTAGTTGTAGAAGGCCTTTTCCCTTAAGGAGGAGGAGGAGGATAATATTAAGATTCTATAGTGTCATTCTATTATTGGTTATACGACTTTATATATTTTAGTGATGATTGCATGTATTTTGTGTTGATGTTTTCATTTGATGTATATAATTTTCAGTGGTATACTAAGAAGTTGTTAGTATTCTTTTCTTTTCTTTATATCACATGCTTATGAAATTTACTTATTTTTATTTCAATTTAGATGATGAGAAATATTTTAGTGGGCTCTTTTGACTTGAGTGAATGTGAGAGACATACTCTTTGGATATTTTAACTATCAGAGTTTGTTAATCAAAGCATTTGCTTGATGATATTTAACATGTATGAAAGAAGTCAGATCAATTTCTCCTTGCATTGATCATCCAATAATTTGAACTTCAAGACATCCTTCTAGGATGTTTGACCTATATGAGGTTATTAGTCAGAGTATTTACTGGATGTCATTAACTTGTATGGAAGATGTTGGATCAAATCCCGCTGAGATTGATCATCCAGTGATTGAAATATAATGTAAATTGTGTATTTCTCGAATCATGGATAAAGATATTATATTCTTTATGGGTTTTTATCCTTTGCAGGAGGAGATAATATCACAACAAAGTAAACATCACATTACTGCATTATATAAGATATTATAATAGTTCCCTATTATAACTTAGGGATTTAGGGTATAGAAGAGTTTTGTCATAATCAACACACAAGGGATATATAAGAGGTTAGCATAACAATACTAAAGGGATATATACGAGGACATCATAATGACTTGGGAGAATATATACAACGTAAGACAAATATTACTATCAACACCCACTGATAATACTTGCAAAGGTCACCAACATTCCAAGTTTGAGGGAGCATATTCCCATTAGTATCCTTCAGTTTGAAGGTGCCAGGTTTGACCATAGCTGCTACTAAATAAGGATCATCTCATAGGGGAGAGAGCTTATTATGTTTGGGGCCCTTTCCAGCTGCCTTGATGCTACGTAGAATGAGGTTTCACCTATAGGAGTTCTAGCAGTTATCCGATAAGCTTAGAGGATATTTGGGTGTTCTTTATCCCATTGCCCCCAAGCCTTCCCTAGGTGTATCTTCAGTCCTTTCAGAATTATTTAGTTTATAACCTTGATTTTCCCATTTTCTTGAGGATGGGCGATAGTTGTATGGACTAGCTGAATGTGAAAATCTTTACAAAAAGATGTAAAGATTTTTCTAGTAAATTGGGTCACATTGTCGATGATGACCCTTATAGGAATGCCAAAATGATAGATTATATTCTTCTACAGAAAATATTTGGCATTAGCCTCAATAATCTTTGTCAGAGGTTCTGCTCCATCCACTAGGTGAAGTAATCTACAGCCAAGATGATAAAATTTTACTGTCTAGTGGCTATAGGGAAGGGTCACATATCGATCCTCTATTGGGCAAAAGTCTAAGGGCTCTAAAGTGATGCAAGCTCCAAGTAGGTGTTTGGGTGAGATTGGAATGAAATTAGCAATTTTTACACTTACAGTAAACTCAAGGGCATCTTATTTCATTGTTAGCCAATAGAATATATGCCTCATGAACTTAAAGGCTAATTCTTTTCCACCAAGATGTTCTTCACATACTCTTGAATGGACTTCTCGGAGTGCGTAATCAGATTTTGAAGGTGGGAGACATTAAAGGTATGGTCTAGTGAAAGCTCATTTGTATAACTCTCCACCAATAATAGTGAAATTTGCTTCTTATTTTTGAAGTTGTGTTGCAACCATGAGCTCTTCAGGTAGAACTCTATCGTATAAAATAGTCAAGATGGGATCGATCCAAGAAGCCTCTATGGGTTCATTAATAGATCGTATGACCCATAGACCTTGAATACTTTGAAAGTGGATCTCCTCAATACACTCTATCTTATAAATATCTCTTGTTAATTATCTAGTAAGTTTAAGAAGAGCATCAGTTTATGTATTTTGCTCTTGGAGAGTATGAATGACCTGAAACTCTTTTATACATTTTAAGAGCAACTTTACGATGTTGTAGTACTGGGCTAGTTATGGGTTGTGGATCTTAAACTCCCCCTCCACCTGAGAGGTGACAAATTACGAATCAGTATGAAGTACCATGTTCTACATCTTACAGTCAATTGCTAGCCTCAGTCCGGTGATAAAGGCCTCGTATTTTACAGCATTATTTATTGTAGGAAATTTACATCGGAGCCCGTACTCAAGAGTAACTTGTTATAGAGAGATCAACAAAAATTTATCTCTGGTGCTAGAACTTCTAAAAGCTCCATCAACATGTAAAGTCTAGCATGGGGGAGAAGGAGGAGCATTCGATGGATCGTTGGCAATAGGGATGGTGCATTCAACCACAAATTTATAAGTACCTAATATTTGATATTGGGTCTAGGAAAATAGTAGATGTTAAACTCTCCCAATTCTACAGACCACTTGATGAGTTTAGAAGATGTTTCTGGCTTTTATAGGATACTTCTCAATGATAGATTTTTGTAAACTCCAATTATATGGGCTTGAAAGTAAGGGCGTAGTTTTTTGGCAGAGTAAACTAACCTATTTTATCAGCTAGTGGATAAAGTCCATCTATTTTAAATAATATTTACTGACATAATAGATAGGGTGTTGTATAATATTTTCTTTTCATATCAAGACCAAACTGATAGCTTGGGCAAAAATAACCATATATAAATACAACTTTTCTCCCGATGTTAGTTTAAAAATTAATGGTGGAGATGCCAAATACTTTTATAATTATTTGAAGTCTTCTTAGCTTTTGTCAATCTATTAGAATCTTGAGCTATAAGTACCTTTGAGTATCTTGAAGTACGGTAGATATTTGTTTGCTAAAAGGGTTAGGAAACAAGATAACGCTGCAATCTTTCTATTCAGTCTCTGGACTTCCTTGATATTCTTTAGGGGCACCATGTTCCTTAGTGCCTTGATTTTCTTAGGATTTGCCTTGATTCCTTGATAGGTTATCATAAATCCTAAGAACATTTTAGAGGCTACTCCAAAAGTACACTTGGCATGGTTGACTTGAATGATGTAGCATAGTAGCAAATGGAAGCACTATTCCAAGTCAGATATATGTTGAGATTTTTTAAGAATTTTCACCAGTTTATTATCAATATATAATTCCATAGAGCACCCATTATGGTCTTTGAAAATCTTATTCATAAGGCATTGATATATGGATCCAACATGTTTGAGCCTGAATGGCATTACCTAATAGTAGTATAACCCTTTATCTATTTTAAAAGTTGTTGCCTTCTCATCAGTAGGATCCATCTTTATTTGATTATAGCTAGAGTAGGCATTTATAAAGCTCAACATCTGATGTCTAGAGGTGGTATCGACCAACTGGTCAATACGAGGAAGCGAAAGCTATCTTTAGGGAAGGATTCATTAAGATTTGTGTAGTTTACACACATTCTCCAAGCTCCACTTACCTTCCATACTATGATGACATTTGCCAATGAAGTGGGGTAGTGCACTTCCCATATAAATCCAGCTTCCAAAAGCTTATCCACTTCCTTCTCAATTGCTTATTGATGATGTAGAGAAAAATTTTATTTCTTCTTGATTACTGGCTTATACATTGGGTTGACTTTGAGGGAGTTCTCAATAACTGCACGGTCAATTTGGGGCATATCTGTCAAACTCCATACATAAACATCCTGATTCTTATATAAAAAATCTATGTAATTTTTTCTCTCCTCGTCTGAGAGAAAGAATCCAATCTATACAATACTTTAAGGTTGTTCATAGTAGTGAGGTTTTCTATAGGAGAAGCCCTCTAAGGGATATCCTCACTCTAGAGATGAAAGTCCTCGATGCTCAGGATAATTGTTGGACATTATTGAAACTTTCTAAGATAGGAGGTTTATGCAATTGTTGATTTCTGCATACTACACTGACTCCTACTGAGGTAAGGAACTTTATCTTAATATGATGGTTGGAGTCGATAATCCCAAAGATAAACTAAAGTGGCCTTTCAAAAATAGCATTATAAGACAATTTTGATTTTAATATAATAAATTATATAGAGTGTGTACTATATCAAGGAACTTCTCCAAGTATTGTTGGGAGATTTATTATCCCTTGTACTTATATAGGTCGATTGTCAAACCCATACAATGGACCTTTAGCAAGCTGAAGCTTTTCTCTAGCAAGATCCATATTAAAAAAAGTAGAGTAGAACAAGTCATCCATGGAGCTTCCCTTGTCCTCAAGAATTCCTTTGATATTGAAACACGAGTCATCTATCACCACATTAATCATAAGCGGATCCTGATGAGTGTTTTTTACTTCCTCTAAATTAGAATAATTAAAAGTAATAGAATGATCAATAAGAGCCTTTATTGGTTTCAGATTTTCATCTATAAGTAATAAGATCTGATTAGATAATAAGGGGCCTCCTACAATGGTCTCAATTTTACCAAGTATTAGATGATTATTCAATAGTTGTCTCCATTGTTATTGATTTTTCCTCCCAGTGGGATGAGCTTCCCCTTGGGCAGGTGGATCTTGAATAAACCATCGAAGATAACCTTAGCAGATAAGCCTTTATATTTCATCCTTGAATTGCTTACAGGCTTCAGTAGTGTGGCCACGACTATGATGAAAATGATAGTATTTATCTTAATTTGGTGTATTCAGTTTCAAAGGATTTAACCATTTCATAGTATTTTGATCTCAAATAACCATCAACATAATTGATCGAGATGTGTTGAGTGGTGTATACTCCTCTTACTGAGGTTCCCGTCATGGCAATGGAGGCCTAGGAGGCAGCTTATTCTTTCCTTGTTTCTTTGTTATGAAAATGAATTATTCATTTTAGGTGCACTTTTACACTTTCCATTTATTTTCTCAACCTACTTTATGTGAGCATTTATATCTTCATCTATAGAGATTTGTGCCGCTAAGTGATAGATTAGGTCGGTGTATGAATGAATCGTGTCTCGCATGAGTGTTGAATAGAAAGGGCAAGGACGGATGCCTCCAAGAAAGACTCCTCTCAACAATTTAGGTTCTACTCCTGAAATATGTCGAGCCTTAGTGTAAAATTGTTGAAAATACTCCTTAAACAATTCTCCTTCATTTTGGTGGATCCCAGAGTGGTGAGAAGAATCCTTAGCAATTATTTAATTGGAAATTAATTATTTAACAAACACTTTGGCCAATTTAATGAATGTAGGGATCATTTTAGCTAAAAGTGAAGAGAACAACGTTCAAGCTTACCTTTGAGGGTTGCAAGAAAAACCTTGAAGACGACTGCATCTGAGGTTCATTAGTTATGCATGATGGTTCTATAGTGATTAATATGGTCATACGGGTTAGATGTCCCATCATAGAAATTGATGCTCAGTAGTTTGAATCCTGCAAAAATAGGGTATTGAAGGTTGGCTTCAGTTAGGGATAATGACTCTTAGAAGTCCCATTGATGAAGAGGTTGTCTTACACCTCCTATGGGGAACTCCTATTAGACCAATCATCATAGTTTATAACATAGAGCATTATGAGGGAGCTCAACAACGTGCAGTTGGGCTAAGTTATTGGGGAGGTCTGGAGACATGCGAGGTTGCTAACCTACTTATGAAGAATGGATAAAACATGCTGTATCAGCAAGTTCATTGCCTTGATGTGATTATGGATGCCTCCTTGGTGGAGAAAGTAGAATCTCTATGTAAAAATGTTCGAGTTGAACACCTTTGGCCAGTGGTGGATCTCGAGGGAGAAGAATCTCCTCCAATGGTGCTAACGTCGATTACAGAGTCTCTCGTAGGACTTGAAGGATCTCATTTTGAGATTCTTCTATTTTTTTGATACGCTCCTCTAGGGAAGGGGAAATTACTAGGTTCGGTCATCGGATGTATATATACATCTAAAATCCAATAGGATGATGCCATGTTGTGACTCGACGACCCGACGAACCCACTCATTTTATTTAGCACATGTGTTTCCCTTTACAGCATGGCACGATAACCCGACCTGGATTGAATGTAAAAATTCATTCTTTAATTACAATTTTTCTATGAAAATTTAAAAACGACCGCTCCTTTTTATTTTGTTTTATGAAAAATTTGTGGTTTTTTGTATATTAGGGTTCAGGGTAATTTCTTAGAAGAGCTCTATGAAGAGAAGCGAGGAAGACAAATTGAAAATGGAAATCTCTTTGGATGACTTAGAATCGTTCGAGGAGATGGAACAAACTGAAGATATAAAGGAAGAAATGACAGAGTGGAGCGCAGAACAAATTTTTTTGGATATTTACGTTAAGGTTTGAACCCAAATAAATTTTAGCAATAGATTTTATGAATGTAGAGTTAATATTTATAGTACTATTAAAGTAAGTCGAGAGTATTCCATGTATTTTTTGCCTCCCGGTAATTTTCGGTCTATGGTATCGAGCGGTATAGAGAGGTACCGAGCATAATACCGAGTACTGAGAAAGATGCAGAGTGAAGTACCGAGCGATATCGAGCAGAATACCACGTACCGATAGTGAAGTATCAAGCGGTAGCAAGAAGAATATTGAGTACTGAGAATAAATGCAAAGAGAAATACCAAGCAGAATACCATGTATCGAGAAAAAAAATACATTGAGATTGTTTATACTAATGTTAAAATCATTTTCACATTTTTGTAAGGTGTTTATTCAAGTTAGAATGAAGCATATACCATGTATTGCAATTATACTCATAATATTTGATTTAGTGTTCGAAAGAAAAATCATGGTTTCCGGTCAAATTCGAGAAAACTTAAATAAAAGAACTTTGTATGTTTGAAAGATGGATTTAAGAAGGGCATTGACTTGAATTCCAATTCTAAATATTGAAGAGCCAATACTAAAACCGAGTGTCTAGCTATGGTTAGATTTTTAGTAAGTCAAGATAGTGTTTGGAAGGTTCAGAAACACATTGAGGACACAATCATGAATTAGCTAAGCCTGAAGATCAACATTTGCTTAGATCATATAAGAACATCAATGATGATAAGGCCTCGATTCTTAAATCCATGACAAAAGCTGGGATACAAACAGTTGATGCATTTACGTATCTACGCGATGAAGAAGGTGGTGAAGGAAATATAAGATTCTCTAAGAGGGATGCATATAACTTTATTCAAAATGAGAGAAGATAAAAAATTGAGAATGGGGATACGAATGCCCTTATTGAATTATTTAAAGAATGATTAGTTCATGATAATATGTTTGCATGGGACGTACAAACTGATGAGAAAGATATATTATTAAATTTTTTTTGTTAGATGGTTTAGGGAGGATAGATTATGACTGTTTTGGTGATGTGATTATTTTTGATACTATCTATAAGCTAAATAAATATAATTTAGCTTGTGCCCTGATTGTTGGAGTAAATAATCATTAGTAGAATATTCTATTTGTGGTTATTTTTTTATGAGAGGATACTATTGAATCATTTACCTTGTTATTTAAAACAATTTTACGAATAATGGATGATAAACATCCCATAACGATATTTACAGATTAGGACCAGGCAATGGCTAGGGCGATTGAAATTGCATTTCCCCAAACACGACATAGGCTATGCCAATGGCACATAAGCAAGAAGGCACCATCCAAGATGTGGTGCTACAATAGCAACAACAAAGTTAGAGGGCTTTTTCATAAGTATTTAAGTAAGTGTGATTCTAAGGAAGACTTTGTGAAATCATGGACTGAAATGATTAGTGAAGGAGACCTCCAAAGTTACGAATGGTTGAAAGATCTATATAAAATCAGGAATAAGTGGTCAACAACATTTAATAAGAACTATTTTAACCTAAGTATTCTTTCTACACAGTGTAGCGAGTCTACCAACAATGTGTGTCATGGTATTTCCAAAGAAACAAGTTCTTTAACTGAATGTTTTCTGGGGTTAGAGAAGCTGATGATGAGTTGGCATCGAAATGAATATGATGAAGATTTCAGATGTAGTCAGTCTGACACAGTTCCTATAGTTACAAGTAGCTGAATACTAAAGCAAGCTACAAATGTTTACACAAGGAATTATATTCTTTTTTTGAGGAGGAGTTCTTACAGGGTGTTGGTGGGATGCGCATAGATCATGCATCTAATGATGGATCCACATTTTTTGTGAAAGTTGATAAAAAGAACCAGACTTCTCATTGAACAATTCACTTTAATTCAACGGAAGGTACAATTGATTTTAGCTGTGGGAAGTTCAGTATGATGGGATTACTTTGTTCTTATTATATGAGAGTAATCAGGCAATTAGATATCATTAGAATTCCTTCACAGTAACTCTTGCCCCGATGGTCAGCTAGAGCTAGGAAAGATTTTTTTTTCTTCTGGACAGGTCATAGGTATTGGAAAGAAAGTGATCCAAACATATTGAAATAATTCAGCTACTTTGATATGATATTTAGAAATCATGTAAGCAGATTTGCATATCAAGTTAACACACGAGCACATGGTAATGAAGATGCAGAATAGTACATGTTATTTGCATGAGAGCAAGTGGGAGACTTAAGAATGTTAAAGATCCTCAAAAGTGCAGACTTATAGGCATTTCTAATGCAAGATTAAAGAGTCACTGGGAGATGAGAAAAAAGAAGAAAAAGAAATCTGTAGAGCAATACCCTAATACCACAACACATTGTTCAATCATAGAAGAACCTTCAATGCAGTCGACTTTCACATAAATACCAGAATGCTTGACAAATGAGTTCATTAACGGTCAACCAATCACACAACTGTCGGCTGAATGTACACGAATGATGAAGGGAATTATTGATGTAGAGAAGAATGTGTGATATATGGCTTTCATTTGAAATATTTTATTGCATAATATATTAATTATTTTATTGATGCAGATATGTGTGATATGTGACTTACATTTTAAATATTTCATTGTACAATATATTAATAGTTTAATTTTCTACATCTGCATCTTTTTAACAATTCAGTACTGCTTGTTATACTCAGTATTGTCAGTACACTGTCTTTCTTGGTACTTTAGGTACTTGGTATTATTTTTCTAAATCTTTTTAAGAATTTGGAACAATGGGTACACTCAGTACACTGGTACACTCGATATAGTGGGAACACTCGATACACTAGGTACTACTTGGTACGCTCTCTACATTCCGTACACTAGGTACTGCTTGGTATAATCGGACACTGGGTACACTCGATTCAGTTGGTACACTCTTTATATTGGGTAGATGTTGTAGTTAAAGCTCTTTATAGTTGGCATATGGAGCAGGTAAGGTATTCATAGTGAGACTGATTGGTGGTTGATAAAAAGTATTTTAAAGAGAACATTTCTTCCACATCGCCTACAGCCTACTACATCATATTCTTCGTCAACTTTAGGAAAAATTTATGGTGTTATTTTTTATAATCTACTATTGTCTACAAACTGCATTTGCTAGAAACTAATCTACATGTTGGTATGCCAATCGAAGCATTTGTGAACATTGTAAAAACTGTAATGCATGAAAGATATCAGAATCTCCCGATGGTCTACTTGAACAAAAAGCAAGGGATAACAAAGTATACATATTTTGTCTGCATTACTAGCATGATCGTTGTGATACTAAACTCCTAATTTTACATTGAGATGCAATGAGTGTTAAACAAAATAGAGAAGGTAAATTCCTAAATGCCAAAGGTTGGAAATGGGTCAAGAAATTTTTTTTTTTAGTATCATCACCACATGGTTAGCCCTAGCTTTCTATAGAAGTGATGTCATGAGCTACGACGTGAGAGATTAGGATTACCTGCTGGAAATAAGTCATTATCAACTTGCAATTTAGAAAATTGCATTTTGTATCATCCTTGGGATTCAGTTGAGGATGTCTTCATTGTTGACTTATACAAGGAACTTTTGAAACAGAAGCCTTATGGTAAAAGGAAGTTCTTAAACCTAGGGGGTGGGAAGATATACAGTTCGAGTTGATCACATGTTTTGATTATTGTCACTTACAAAGCCAACTCCAGCAACAAATTCTTCACTTACTAAAGGAGCAGTAGTATTTAGTTTTAATGGGAAACCAGGTTTTTACAATAAAGTAATGTATAATCTTGTGATGTATAACTATATAATTTTGTGATGTACAAGTACATCATTTTGTGATGTACAAGCATTTCAACTATTTACAAATTATGTCAATTTATTTTAAGGTAGAACAAAACAATGTGAAAGCAAATTCAGCTCTGAATTTTGGCATGCTATCTTGCCAGTTTGTTAGGTCCTCCCATATAACATCTTGAGGTTTCACAATGGCTTCCATATATTTACAAATGTTTATTCCACATTTGACGCTATTTTTCTGGGTAGGAGCATCTACAACAGGCCTGATCGGCCATTGTCTAATGTCATTATCATCAAGGACCTTTTTAGTTTCCTCATAAAAATATCTAATATGCACACAATTTAAACAACATTGTATGAAAGAAGTAGAGCATGATATATATGGTGGATTATAAAAATTATTAAATGTTACTTACAACTTCAGGTAGTATGGCAATATGAGTCGCTTTAAGTAATGAATCGTAGAACTCCAAAACTTTTTCAAACAAATTTCCTATAAGTAGCGTCTAATGGCTGTCGTGTATAATAGGTATAAGCAGCAAATCAGTAGTCCTGATAGCATCTTTATTGATGTGGGTTATGAACTGTGCTGTTTTATATTGATACACATCATAATAATCCCGGCATAATAAGAAAAGAATAATATGATTAAGAACACAATACATATAATGTGTAAAAAAGTAGAATTCCCTTGGTATCCTGTATATATACTGCTAGGTATCATGTACATATACTACTCGGTATCCTGTACATGTATCGCTCAGTATCCTATACAAATAATGCTCGATATCCTGCAACAATACCACTCGGTATCCTGGATGAATAATGCTCGATACCTTGTAATAATATTGTTCGGTATCCTGAACGAATAACGCTTGATATCCTGCAATAATACTACTAGGTATCCTGGATAAATAACGACCAGACCCTGTAATAATACCGCTCGATATCGTGAAGACTAATGCTTGTTATCCTGTACATGAACCATTCGGTATCCTGTACATGTACCGCTTGGTATCTTATACAATTACAAAGTAATTAAGCTCAAACTAACCCAATGGAAGCTTGAAACAAATATGAAAGGTTTGTAGAGCCCTGGGGAAATCTTGTTCTTCTCTGCTAGAGTGATGGCAAAAGCATCAACATGGTTATTATCTAGGTATTATTGGGTTATTAGTTCATTAATTTGACTTCTATAAATAAATAAATTTCTAGCTGAGAAAATAGTGGCCACCCAGCAAAATAATAAATAATTAGGCTTAATATTAGGCTCGGTAGAAAAGGGTTAACATAAGGTAAGTACGATACTTATCATTAAACTTTTTAAAAGATTTGTCTACTAAAGTGGACATCTCCTCAATTATCATTGCCCGACCAGGGTAATCAATTTTAGTTGGCGCTGGTCTCAACTTAATTTTATCTTCCTCATTGACTTCAACAATTTCACCATCTTTATGACTCTTTCTTTTACCAGTTGTAAATAGGTTCTTAACTAATTTTTACGATCAGTCCTTTGCTGAACCCTTTTAGTAATGCCAGTGCTAGCTGCTGAATGCTGGGCTTGATCAGCACTTCCACTACTTCCTATGATTTTATATGGTGAAATAGTTAAATCATTTATTGTTGTTTTCTTACCCACATCAACTTTCTCTCCTGGGTCCTGAGCCACTTCCTTATGTGGAGCCACTGGTGAAACAGGTTTAATATCTTCAGGCTCCATAGGGGTAGGCATGCTATAGCATTTACTTTCAATGTAGCTGGAAAGTTGGGCTAAAGAAATTTTTGTATTATTTCAACTTTCCTCTGTAAATCAATAAGTTCAAACACAACCTGCTCTAATAATTCTACTCGCCGCTCTTGCAAGGTAGATGTTGGTTCAACTTTGGACAGCCTAGTAATGAGGATTTTATTCTGTGAGATCAGCTTGGCCATGTTCTGATAGTCCTCATCATCTAACGATTTGGAGAGGTTAATTTTTGGCTGGTTGTCCTTTTTGGGTGGTGGGCTACCCGATTGGGGTGGAAGCCCTTGGGGGAAGGTTCTATTGGGGGAGCATTCCATAAATGGGATCTCTCCTCCTCAGTTATTTGTTCAAATTCTTTCAATATCTGCAAAAACATTGTTTGTTAAAAGGAGATCATATCTACATTACTAACACATCTCGAATGCATACATGTACATCATCAAGTGATTCAAATAATTCAGCTACTTCCATCTCAATGTATATTAGTTGGTTGTCCCACCGAGCAAAATAAGGATGTGATTGCTCATCCATTTGTGTTTATATTTTGGTATGTTCGAGGAACCAAATCTGCAACCATAACAAACATACCTTTAGCAAATTAATTATTTTTCTTGAATGACTAACTAAAATAGTATGCACAAGATTTATACTCACAATTAGAATTATTACAAAACCATTAATATATCCTAGGGGAATGCCATTCATATGCTTCATGGCAATCGAATCAAATTCTTCAACAAGGAAGTTTCTTATGGTTAAAGGCCAGTTGAAAGTTAAGAAATCGTCAGCATGGTCTACAACTGTCAGGATACTTGAAGGTACCCTGAAGTTCGCAAGGGAGAAAAATAAACTGGACAATAAGAATTTTATGAAATGCTACAGAAGAACATGTACTGGGGTGGACTCCTTCAAACTGTGAATTTCATGTCTAATATTGTTGGAAGTTATCCCACTTATCCTGCCACTCCCAACCACAAATTTTGTACCCCTATTGGGTAGTCTAATGATGAGAGCAACCTCATCAAAAGTGAAAGGTAACTTCTTTCATTTGATTACGAAGCACTTCTTCTTGAAATTCTAGTTGTTCAGCAACATATGAACAAGGGGAACATTCTGACGGAAAGCAAGCAACAAGAGGAATTGATGAAAGTGCAGTGGCTTCAAAACATCAACAAAATTTTGGCTGAATGTATTTCTCAAATGATCATAAACTTATTTAAATATAGAAGCTCTGCACCTAAAATGAATCTTTGGAAAATATCCATGTAATTTTGGAACAATAGACAAGTATATAGAGATATACCTAGCAAAACACTAGAAACATAAATGCCTCTCGGAACCATGCAGAGTACCAAGTATAGTACCAAGCAGAATTGAGCTGTATTAAATGATACCATAGACTAGTAATTAGAGGAATACCGAGCGGAGTACTGAGTATGGTACCGAGCGGTACCAAGCAAGTATGGTAAAAAATCTCGGTACCATACAGAGTACCGAGTACAATACCGAACGGTATCGAGCGAACAAAATGAGAGCAGCACACTAGATAAAAAAATGCAAGAAGAAAATGAGAGCATAACAAAATGAGAGCTCGGTACTACGCATGGTACCATGCAAAGTATCGAGTATGCTACCGAGCAGTACCGAGCACACAAAATGAACCCTTGGCAAGTATTTATAAAAATATCGGGCGTAGAACCGAGAATTTCCCTTCCATACTCGGAACAAAAATACAAAACCCTAAACTGACTTAGAAAACCATAAAAATTAATTCCATTTGTGTGATAAAAACCTAAAAAAATACCGATTGTAATACCAACATTGTACCGAGCTACAAAAATTTATAAAAAACACTTCAATGCAAGCAAGAAAATACGGACCTTCGGCATGGCTTCAACAATGAATGTGATGAGGAAAAAAAGGATTTACAAACGAAGATGAGTAGCAGCTTAAAAGAGGGGGCGCAAGGTCAACCCAAAGGGCGCAAGTTTTAATTTGTAATGTTAAAAAATAATAATAAAAGAATGACTTTTTACCTTTGGTCTAGGTCTGGTTGTCGGGCCGCGCTGTAAATAGAAAAGCACATGCAAAAAAAATTGAGCTGGTGCGTCATGTCGTCAAGTCGCAACGTGGCATCATCCTATTTGATTTCAGATGTATAGATGCATCCGGTGACTGAACCCAATAATTTCCCCTAGCGAAGGCCTTGAAATTCCTTCTCTAGTAGCATTTTGTTCACTGGATCAAAAGTTTCAGATACTGGGCATCCATAATTTATAGACTGATTTCTAGATTGATGTGTGTTCGAGCATGAGTCTCCTAAGATGCGATTGCTATGCCTATTGGCCATCGACGTAACACTTAGAATTGTGAGGTAGTGTTTCCCATAGACTGTGCCAAACTTTTGTGGGTGAGAATATACGCGGCGATAAAGTTAAAAAATTTTCATCTCAGCATTGTACGGATATCTAGCACACAAACAGAAGAAAAATGCAACATAAGATTTTTATGTGGAAACCCTATAAAAGGGAAAAACTATGGACCATGCCCAGTTGAAAGGATTTCACCAATGTTTTCTTTTGTTATAAGTGGTTTATTCATCTTTGAAATTGAAGATAATCATTTTACAATAATCAACTCTAAGATTGAAATTTAGTTACAAACAGAGAGCAAAAATTTAGAAAGATTAAGTGGTCGGGCAGAGCTTCAACGTAAGGTGGTGGTCCGGTGGAACTCTAGTGTTAAGTGGTGGTCCGACAGAACTCTGGCGTCGCATGTTGGTTCAGCTGAACTCCAGCATTAGATGGTGTTATGGCAGAACTCTGGCATTAGGTGGTGGTCCGATGGAACTCCAGTGGCCGGTGGTGCTCTGGCGGAACTTCGGTGTTAGGTGGTGATCCAGAAAAACTCCAACATTAGGTGGTGATATGGTAGAACTCCGGCATTCGGTGGTAGTTTGGCAAAACTCCGGCTATGGTTGAGGAGTCCTATGGCAAGAGCTCTCTTCCTTATCTTCTTTCTTCTCTTCTTACTTCTCTTCTTCCTTCTCTTCTTGCTTGGGGTCCCTCCTCAAGATAAATGAAGGGTCTATTTATAGTTTTCTGAGAGTAGCATGACCAGTAAATAGGAGGAAGAACAGAGGTAAATTGGGAGTGATTTGAATGGACGGCCGATGTTGAATCCCTTGATCATGGAGTATTTATTGAGCATTTAAATGTTTTAATGATATTAGAATTCAACTATCTTGGGTTCGTTGGATTTGTCTCGTCGAGCCACTCGATTCGACTATGAGCACACTATATTTGGAAATTGTTTGAAAATCCAAATTATGGATTAGATATTTTTAGGAATGATTCACGCTCAATGTAAATGGGCTAGAAGATAAATAAAAAATTTGCTTATTGAGTTAGCAGGCCAAACATTGAGTTTGATCAAATTTTTAGAAAAACATTCAGAAAATGTGATACTTCAATTTAGGGCTAGAGTGGAATTAAATGAATTTATATTTATAATTATTGTTGAGGAGAATTGTAATTAATATAATTAAAATTTTCAAGCAATGTTCAATTCACAATCTAAGGCATATTATTCGATTCATAATAGCGAGTGGAGATCTCTAATGTTTTTGAGGAAGCATACATATTGCATGATTTGAACAGATAATTTCATTTCACAAATTTTAAAATAGCTCTAATATGTATTTTAGGACTATTGAAGCTTTAATGTCTAAAAATATGGGGCAACTGATATGTCACCAAAAATTCACTTTGTTCAAGCATGAATCTCAGTGCAATTAAGGAATTAGAGGCTCTAAAAATTACTTTTGAGACTATCCAAACTCTGATTTTGATAAGTTTATAGTCTAATTGAGTGTCTCGAAATGAAGAACTGAACAAAATCAAATTCGGTCCAATCCGAGCCCAAATCAAGGAGCCAAAGCGTATTTAGAAGCTTCATAACATAAATTAAATAATAAATGACTTCCAAGTATAACTTGCTTATAATCGAATCGAGTGGCTCGACGAGACGAATCCAACAAGCTTAATAGTAGCAAATTTTAATATTGTTACGACCCTTTAAATGCTAGATAAATGATCTATGATCAAGGGAATCAACACGAGCCATCGATGAAACATCCAAGTTTTTCAATGATCTTCTCCATATTTACTAGTCAAGTCACTCACAAAAAAACTATAAATATGCCCGCATGCTTCACATGAGGGGGAGTGAAAAAAAGGGAGGGGGTAGAAAGAAGAAGACTTAGGAGTTCTCTTACCATTGACCATCACTAAAATTCTTTTCGACCACTGCTAAAGTTCTTCACGGCCATCGCTGAAGATCTTCCCGACCATTGCTAGAGTTCTTCTTGACCACCGCTAGAGTTATTCTCGATAACTACAAGAGTTCTTCCTGGTCTCCGCTGAAGTTATTCCTGACCTTTGTACATCTCCAGACTTCTGCCCTCTCGTCGAACAACACTAGATCTCTTCGCGATAGCGATTTCCAACAAATGTTCGCTCATTCTTATCTCATCCATTTAAGATCATAATCACTTGTTTGGAGTTCGACGAAAATCTTCAACATATTGTAATTTCCCTTTATTTAAAAACAGGCACATCTCTGTATTTAATTCAAATAATAATGGAATTCTTTTAACTGGGTGAGGCCCCATGATTTTTCCCCTTTATAAAAATTTTCACGTTAAAACTATAATGTCTCACTGCCTCTTTGTATTCCTGTTTGTGTGCTAAACATAAAATCTTTGTACTCCACCATCTTGAATTTCTCAGCCCGCAACAATAGGAAATTTTATGTCTATAGTGGTGAAAAAATAGGAAATTTTATGTCTATAGTGTTGAAAAAAAATAGAAAGTTTTTTTGGGTGGAAGAGAATTAAGCAAACCCAATTAAGTGCTAAAAATAAAATTGCATTATGAGCTCTTGATGTATTTTTATATTATGAATCTATTATGTGTTGATTTGTAACATCAATAGGACTTTATAATCTTGTTTATAGTTAGATGAATAAGCTAGTTACTAAATAAAAGAACTCATGAATTTGAGTTTCATTTTTCCTTAGATTGATTCTCTAGATTTCCTTAAAGTCGCTAGACAAAAACTAAAGAGTACAATTTAAATAATCTCGTCGCCTATAATTCATTGAAGGAATATGGTTCCTTAATAAACAACTAAATAGATTAAATGAACGAGTAAATATCGTTTTGTTTGATAGCCATTGGTTTCTCTTATAATTCTTTGAAAATAATTTTCATATATATATATATATATACACATTTTATTTGGTGCTTTTTGAAATTTTTTATGAATGAGAAAAATGAGAGATTTTGCACTTGATGCAAGTTAGAATAAGCTTATGTTCATTAGTAGACAATTTACTTTTTTGGATTTTTAAGCTTTTTTTTTTAGGGAATACAATTGCCAAAATGCAATTTCAAGAAGCATATATGTCTAAGTATAAGTTTTAGAGCTATTTTGTAGTTTTGAAAGGTATATTTATAATTTTTAGAAATAATGGATTTTATGTACAAAATATCAACATTTGACTATTTCTCACCCCTCGCATTTTATAATTTGTTTAGGGCTCATATCAACCAGTTGAGAGGATGTTCATCCCTTTTTTTAACTATTCTTAAAATCTAGAGAAAATGTTTTACATTTTTTTAAGCTAATCATTATTTTATTCCAAAGATGAACAGGGACATACAACCAAGCCAAAGGAGGTTAAAACATGGAAAATATAAAGTTTAAAATACAACAATAAGCGATAGATTGCAAAGTAATCAAAAAATTAAAAATTATCAAAAAATACTGCAAATAAAAAAGGCCCTGAAGTCAATCGGACTCATAATGCCAGCCAGTCGCCAATCCTCGACCATCCAATGGAGGTAGAGAATGCAGCGGCAAGAAGTCCCAAAAACCAAACAAAAGTCATCATTGATCGAGCAAATGAAACAACCTCCAAGGTTGCCAAAACAAGCTAAGCCCATCGAAGCGGGCTTGCAGGAAACCTGTCTCATCATTGTCTGACCCTGAAAAATAGACCAGCCAAGTATCCGCCAACAAATCCAACTAGCCAACACCCACATTATTTACACTAGCAAGAACATCCCAACCGAGCTAACAACCCAAAAGCCACAATAACTCTACTAGGACAAAGCCAACCCAAAGCCAAACAACACAAACAAAAACCCAAACAACACAAACAAAAACCCAAACACCAACCAGCTAACCAAAAATCACAAGGCTACCAATTAAAGTCCAAAACCAACAACAACCAGAGAAGCAACAGATAACCATAATTACCTTTTTCTAGATTTTTCTTCTGCCTCATTTATCACTTCAACGAGAGGAAGTATTATCCATAATCTAACTAACCTTCAATCTATACAATACAAGAAACTCATCAATGCTACCATCCAGATCTTCCCTTGCACCCCCTGCAAGGCGAGGAGATAGACCCATCCAACCAATCATAGTGGTCGAAGAAACTATCCTTCATATTTAACAACAAATGAGCTTTTAATTCGTTATTAGTAATAAGGGAAACCAGAACAATAACCAATGGTACGATCCCATTTTGTTTCACATTCAGAGACAAAGAAAGTTCTTAAGAAAGAAAGGGAGATTCAACATTAATTCCACTAGAAGATTCATCCAAAACCACTGTTTTCCTTATGGAGAAGCAGGTGAATGAAAAGCATCAATAGGAATAACATCCAAGTTATTAACCTCCTCATTAATAATACTCTCACTCTCCACTTACATGGGAGAAACCTCCAAGGAGGGAAGATCACAATGATTAGAAGAATTGATAAGAACATGTTAAGCTAAATCCATCCCCGCCTCTGTACCATTATCATTAATAACCTTTTCTGAATCAGAAATAATAACATGAGGGAGTAAAGGGTCCCCAAGAACCAAAGAATTGGACACTGCATGCCCAGTAATAGCAGCATTGCTATTACCAAAAAGATCCTTACCATTAACAACCACTATATCAACCCCATCATTTTTCCCATTAACCTGAGGAGCATGATCCTTATTTAAATGGGAATGGAGGCTAACACAATCATTTCTAGAGTAGCCTAATAAAATACAACATTGACATGGGATGGAAATTCATCCATCACAACACTTTGAATATAACCCAATTTCTTTGGACCTAACTAAACCTTATAAGGATACCACTTCATAATGTTGAGCTCCACCAAAACTCCAGCACTTGATGGACGTGAGCCCACCGCGGTGGCAGTATTAGTATGAAGAGGGTGTCCAAAAAAAGAACCAGACCATGTAAGATACGTGGAGCAAATAAATGAGGTTGGAAGTTCGGGAAGGAGACTCAAACCAGAATCAAGGTGGATTCCTCAAAAATGTCCACAAATGTTGACCACTTTCTTAATTTCATGCGGTAATTACTCAAAAAATAAGAACGATGAGAAAACAAACAACAATAATCATAATCGTAGCCTAGTTTAATCAGACCATGAAGATAATCCAATAAGGTTATAGAAAACACACTGGATAACATTAAGTTAAAGAAAAACTTTCGAATCACATCCAAAGAGGGCATCCAATTAGGGAAATATCTAACTAGAGAGAAGGAAAAGGGTGCAACAAGAGCTAAGACTTCCTTAAAAATCCAAAGAGAAGGCAACCCATGAAATGAAGATGATTTAAGGTCCACAAAGGGCGAGGAAGACCTCAAAAGAGCATCAATAAAGGATCAAGACTTGAATTAACTATTCAAAAATCTCAGATCATCAAATCGAATTTGATTAGCCGCCATGAAGAGGGTGGAACAATCATGGAGCAATGCTAAAACAAGCTAAAATAAATAGGAGAGAAGATAGAAACATACATAATTAAGTGAGAGGAACTTCCTGAAGAAAAGAGTACCAACGAGAAGCAAAATGTCGACAGGGGCGATGCTAGGGGAAAAAATCCTAACAGAGCATCAGAGGGTGAATGAGTCATGGAAAAATATTTTACATTCCCATTATAAATTAAGAAGAAAAGGGCTCAATATATTTGTTGCGTAGAAAAAAAAAATACCATTTTATAATTATATACAAATCTAATAGTCATAGTTAAGATAAGTTGAGAGCATATCATTAAAGACGCATGATTTTTTACATAGAAGCTAAAAAAAGAAAAAAAATTATAATACCTAACCTAATTGAAATAATTATTCTAATATAAGGAAAAAAAACAAAAATTCCTCAAATTTTCACGCTTTTCGTCATGAGCTATGTTAGGGTTTTTCCCTCCGTGGCTATTCCAGTTTTCCTTCCTTGCTTGTGCCTTACGTCATCGCCTCTTTGGTCAGGGAAGTAATTTTTCATCTCATTTTGTGCCTTCCTTTTTTTTCTGTGCTTTCTCATGTCTTCTACTTTCGATGGCTAGTTCGTGCTTAGTAGATGCCATTTTTCTTGAGGGAAAACCATCTTTTAAGTCTTTTCGTGATGCCTTTCGGGTAACATTTCTTCCTTTCCTGATTTAAAAATCTTTACTCACTGAGGGATTCCTTCTTTGTTGATTTCTAAGGCAGAGATTTTTTTCACTTGCCGCATCGTATGATTTCACATTGGTTGTGAAATTTCCATCCCATCGGTCGTCCCTTGAAGCTATTCAATTTTTTTTTCAATCTTAAACTCAACAGTGATTTCTCTATTAAGGTGCTCAATTTCAAAGAATGTCTTGAAAAAATTACTGAATGATTTGAATTACTATCGTATATTTTTGCATTGTTCTTATTTTATTAAACATTTTTATATACGGTTGATCAAGTGGTCACCTTCATTTGATGTGGATGTTGAATCCCCTAATATTCCTATTTGGATGTCTTTCCCAAATTTGAGACCTCATCTGTTCTCTCCGAGGATCCTTCATGGTCTCGGTTCTATTTTTGGCCACCCTCTTAAAATTGATCATGCAAACTCTGTTGGTTCTAGACCCTCTGTTGCTCAAGTATTGGTCAAATTGGATGTTTCTAAACATTTCTTTTGGATAAGATTTGGATTGGCCCAGATAATTTGGGGCATGTCCAGTCGGTTATTTTGTAAGATATTCTGTTGCATTATTTTCATTGCAAATCTTTGGGTCACTCCAAATCAGAATGTTTGTTCTTGCACCCCAATTTTGTGAAAGGTTTTTCGTCTCGGGAGTTGAATTCTATTGTCTCTGAGCATGTTAAAAATGTTGATCCTGAAATTTTTGTGGAACTGGAGACAAACCATGGTTTAGTCCATTAGGTTGCGAGTCTTATTTTGTCTCCTGTTTCCCTAGGGGTTAGATGTCATGACGTTTATACGACTGCTGTTAGGAATGTAGAAAATTTAGCTGAGTTGCCCAGGTCTGTAGATATTAATCAAGTTATTTCGGATGGTCTTATTCCCTCGACTTCTTTTCATGTTAGTCATTCCCCTGTTTGTATAGAGGTTATGCCTGCTGGGCCTGTCTCGAGGGATGCTCTTGGCTTGGAGGGGGGCCTTTCTCATATTGTCCTTGCTCCGACTTTCGTGGTTGGGTTTGAACCTAGGTCCCCTGCTCCTCGGTTGATTGCTGGTGAATATGGAGATTTAAATTGTGGTACTAATCTTAAAGCTAGTATGTTTGGTATAGATGATATGGCTGAGCCGAGTGAAATGTTGTCCTTGGAGGTTAATTCTGGGGAGGTGATGCCTTCTGGACCTATTTCTCCATGTGTGGAGTTGGTGGGTTGTGGTGTTTCCTCTCCCGTTAGTCTTGTGGCTCGGGATGCTATGTCTTCCCCTGCTTATTTACCATCCCCAGCTTGTCCTACTTCTAAGTCCGAGGGTGTTATTACCTTTATTAATGTGCCTATCTCCGTGATGTCTAAATGATGATTTAAAGACTAATGTGGCCAAGGCTAGGAATAACTTTGTTCGATTCCAAACGGATTGGCCGATTTTGGATGATTTTTCTTATTCTCATTATGAGGGTGAGGATGTGCAATTGTATGAAGAGGCTTTGGCTTCTCGTATTATTGATCAAGTTTGTCCCAATGCTGGTGGTAAAAAGGGCAAAAGTAAAGGAAAAAAGAAATAGGCTTTTGCTTCTCCTTTTACTGTTTCGATTGAGGCTTTTTGCGAGCTTTTTGGAAGATGATGATGAAGCCCCCTGCTTCCCTCGTGTTGGCCTGCCTGGTTGGAAACTTGGGTGCTTTGGCTGGTTGTTTGTAATTTATGTCTGTGTTGGTGTTTTGTAGCTGCTTATCGTGGATGGTCCCTGGTTGGCCCGAATTTAGTGCTGGGCGCTTCTCCTAAGTCTTGCTTGGTCTTTCCCCCCTATGGTTGGTTTTCGTACTGGCTGTACTTTTGGGGTTTTGCTATTGGTTGGCCGCTTTGTATTGTATTCCTTTTCTTTTATGAAATAAAATGTGTTCTTGTTTAAAAATAATAATAATAATAATGTTTGCTCTCTACAAGAAAAAAAGAAAAAAATTATTTCGAAATTAAATCCAAAATGCTTAGAAACCCCAAAGCTATTTGTGTAATAATTTATAAATTAATTAAAATTAGACAATATTTCTTTGTCAAAATCAAAAGTCAAAGATTTATAAGAGCCAAATTTTTAATAAAATAATGTTTGCTCACTATAACTCGGAGAATATTCTCCCCTCATATGAGAATTCGTGTGGCTCTGATTCATGCGAGAGAACATGCAGATTCTATTATAATTGTATGACTATTTTTGTTTCTACTCTCCGTGTCTAACAAATAACGTCTTGAGACGGTTTACTGGGATGATAAGAGGGAGATATTGTTCCACCGAGACATTCCCACTCTGAAGAGAAAATAAAATAAAACAAAATGGTGGATTACTGCACCATACCTAATGTTGGAACTTTTATTATGTACTCTGACCGGACGTAGCTCTACGTTCGGTCAGATGATTGTTACTCGGTTTCTGCTCGGTATTTGGTCGGTATTGCTAGGTATTCTTTGGTAATAACGAGGAATACCGCTCTGTGAAGATCAATACCGAGTAATACCGAGCAATACCGAGTAATCCCAAAAAATACTGATTTTTTTTAGAAAAACTATGTATTTTTTGGGATAACCTGGTATTGCTCAGTATTACTCGGTATTTTGTCTTCACATAATGATATTTCTCGTTATTGTCGGTATTGCTCGGCCTGCAATCTTAGTGCCGGCCGAAAGTAGCTCTACGTACGTTCATCGGACCAAATAAAAGTTCCTAATGTTGGGCCCACAACCATGTGTATTTGGCAGATGAATATTTGTTTATAATTGATTTTAAAATTTTATTGAATTATTTTAATAAATGCAATATAATATATTTGTTTTAAAATAAATTTAAAAATTTATTATGATTAATTTTAATGAAGATATGACGATGCAAAAATTTTCCCTGAATTTTTTTACTATTTAATAATCATTTTTTGTCCCAATGCATTCATAAATAACTAAAATTTAAGAGCAAATCACAATTATGAATATATTGTTAGCTAAGTATTTTCGTCATTGTATATCATCTTGATTCAACTTTTCATTAATTTAAGATTTATATAATTTAGGATTTATAAAGATTTATTTAAATACTACTTCAAGTTTTCAAACTACCCTTCTGCTTTTTGCATGTGTATGTTTTTTCTCGTGAGTTTTAAATGCATCTACTGATTCATCCATATAACTACTAAACTTTTATGGGTATTTTTTAGGATTTATATAATTTAGGATTTATAAAGATTTATTTAAATACTACTTCAAGTTTTCAAACTACCCTTCTGCTTTTTGCATGTGTATGTTTTTTCTCGTGAGTTTTAAATGCATCTACTGATTCATCCATATAACTACTAAACTTTTATGGGTATTTTTTATATTTGAAACAAACTCTTTGAGTTGCAATAAACAATATTTCATACTATTATAAAAGTATCATGATATGCAATAAATATAAGCATGACAAATAGATAGATGTACTCATGATGATTTTATCGAAGAACCACTGACTCGTAATGAATCAGCTTAATTACATCACTAATATTGTTATGTTTGAAACTATCTAACAATTTTAGTTATAATATTATGTTATGTTATTGCTTTTCAACTTTAGTGTTCCTTTGTGAAAAAAAATTATTGAAGGATTAAGAAAATCACTTGCAATGGAGTTGCATTTTTTAATATAAGTGAAACAATTGATGTATGAATATGCATGTATAATGTGTGCTTTAGATTCTTTCTACTAATAGTTAAAATTTATTCTAAGTTAATATACATGGTTTCCATTTGAACTTAATAGCTCACTTGCAATGGAGTTGCATTTTTTAATATAAGTGAAACAATTGATGTATGAATATGCATGTATAATGTGTGCTTTAGATTCTTTCTACTAATAGTTAAAATTTATTCTAAGTTAATATACATGGTTTCCATTTGAACTTAATAGCTTTAATGTTGATTAGTAGAAAATTTTGTAATATTGATTGAAGAAAAATACAAAGAGTCTTAGTCTGCTCGTAAGGCCATCGTTTTATGTGATCAAACCATCCAAGACGACTCTCTCTATTCTTATCTTCTACCGGAGCTACTCCAACCTTCTCACATATATGTTATTTTTATATCATGTCTATAATCAAGTATGCCCAATGCATTCCTTTACATCCACACATCAATGCCCAATGCATTCCTGTCTACTTCCACACAACAGCGCCCAATGCATTTTACTCAAATTCACGAGATATATATATATATAT
>NW_021319131.1:173063-300993 GCF_001605985.2 Dendrobium catenatum
TTTTGATGATAGCAAACACTTCTGTTTCTCTACGACTGCATTGCCTACTAACATTTCAGGTTCCTAAAATCAAACTACAAATTGAACTAGCTTAAGATTATGTAGACTAGGTCTGAGTTAGTTTGTAATATTTTCCTTTTCTTGAGTCAATTTGTAAATAATGTGGTCGCTGATGCTAAGTAATCTTACACATACACACTTGAGGGAATTTTTCTAACTGTTTTGGAGTTTTCTATTTTGTGCACATCATCCAGGATGATCCATAAATCATCTTAGAAGATCAATTAAAAATAAAAACCCTAATTAGGGCATCCTAGTTAAGGCAACCGTCATTAAGCGCATCATCCTTGATAATATTCGTATCAGCCAGGACGTAGGCTTAAATAAAAAAGAATCAGTCGCCAAATCTATTTAGGCAGCTTTTATTTTTGGACATCGTTCAAGACATCATCCTAGATGATGCAATGTAATTATGCCTAAATTAATCTAGTAATTAAGGAAAACAATTAAGGTTTGATTGCTCAATCATATCATCCTGGACGATCGCAGGATCGGCAGAAATGATCAGTTCAAAAACCTTAATTGTTCCTAGATGATCAAACATAAGCCAGCTTCTATTCAGGGTGTGCTCTGGATGATATGCACAAAATTTAACTAATCATCTGGGACGATCGCCAGATAGGCCTAGATGATCAGGTTATTTTTCCATAATGCAGACATCCATTCAGGGTAATGCTATGGACAATATTCAATGATTTGTACTAATCGTATACTATCATCCTGGATGATATAATTAAAAACCTTATGATCATCCCAAATCATACTAGCTGATTGAGCTAAATTTGTACTGATCATACAGGATGATATTTATATCGTCCTGGATAATAAAGTCGATTTGTTGCAATTAAGAGCTATTATGAAGCTCTTCTATTTAAGACCTCTTGTTCTACCCAAGAGATTATCTTTTGTTACTGTTCTGACCTGAGAGAGCCAAGAGGAAAGGGAGAGCAAGGGAGAGAGAGAGAGAGAGAGGATCTTATGAGGGGAAGTTTGTGAGGGGTTTCACAAAGGTTACTCCAAGCAAGGATCCATCGTCATCTTCTCCAGTCATCATCCCTAGTTCTTTGGGGGTTCTAGAGAGATCTACTTCAGTAACTAATCAAGGTTCTCTGTCTGCTTCTGGAGGAAGCAAAAGGAGTTGGGTTATGTTCCTACTTCAGGAGGAAGCAAAAGGAGTCGGATTCTCTACCTCACCGAGGTTTGTGAAAAGGAGGTTTGTACATGCTTCTTCGCCTTACTGTGGGAGCAAAAGGAGAGTCATTAAGTTTAGTGCAGTACTCGGAGGGCGCCTCCGAGGAGTGGACGTAGGTCGAGTTGACCAAACCACTACAAATTTTTGTGTTCTTTATTATTGCTTCAGCATTTAATTTTTGAACTTTGATTTCTATGGTGAATCTTGGTTTTGGTTTATGATAATACTTTTTCTTAAAGATTTTTTAAAATACCAATTTATCCCTTCTCTTAATTAGCCTTGGGATTAGTTTATTAGGGCTTAACATCCCTGTCAAACTTTTAAGTGGTATCAAAGCGGGATTCATAAAATTGAGTTTTTGAAAACTTTTTGAAATTCGATCAATGGCTAAATTTGATAATCGTAATATTATGGAAGAATATTCTTTTACATGATCACCTTTGTTTGATGATATTCCTTTTAATTTTTGGAAAACTTGCATGTCTACTTTTTTATAATAGATTTACTATCACATATGGATGCTTGTAAAGGATGGTTATACACCTTCGTCACGTGAAATTAATGGAATTAAAACTGAAATTCCTTTTACTGAATGAACTTTTGATGAACGGGTTTTAGCACAACTTAATGTGAAATATTTGAACTATTTTTTTATGCTTTGAAATTTGAAGATTATATGTGTGTTTCAACTTATGCAATAGGTAAAGAAATTTGGGATAGATTTTGTATTACTTATGAAGGCACAAATGAAGTTAAACAATTTAGATTGAATATTCTATTGTATGACTACTAACTTTTTTGTATAAAACTTACTGAATTAATTTCTAACATGTATATTAGGTTTACTCAAATTGTCACCTCATTGCATGCTTTAGGAAGAGAGCTAACTAATTATGAAATAGTCAATATAATTTTGAGATATTTTCTTTCTTCTTTTGATGTTAAGATTACTGTAATAACTGAATCTAAATATTTGAATACTTATTCTATTGATAACTTACTTGGATCTCTCATTGCTTATGAGCAATGTGTGAATCAAAGAAATCTTGATGCAGGTGAGAAAAAGAAAGAGAAAATTGTGGCACTGAAGGCCAATAATATGAACACTGATTCTTCCAGGTCTGAAAATGATGATGTTGCCTTCATCACTAGGCAATTCAAAAGCTTTCTAAGGAAGAATAATAAGTATCATCAGAAGTGGAAAAAAATAAGGATAGCAAAAAATTTAAAACGTTCATCTGATCTTATTTACTATGAATGTAGGAATCTTGGATATATCAAAGCTGATTGTCCTACACTTAAGGATCACTCAAGCAAGGAGAAGGGTAAGGAGAAATCCAAATACAAGAAGGAAAAGAAGCAGTACCAAAAGGTATTCTGAGCGGATTCTGCATCTGACTCATCTAAGATTGAAGCTGAAGAGGAGATAACAAACTTGTGCTTGATGGGTGATCATCATGGTCAGTCTAATCAAGAAGAGGTATGTGAACCAACCTATGACCAATTACTTAAAATTTGTGAGAAAATTCATGAATCTTATTAGAAACTTAATAAATCACATGCTAGTTTGAAATTAGACTTTTTGAATTTGCAAAAAGAGCATGAAGTTTTAAATAAAAAACACATTCAACTTGATAGCAATCACATATCATTACTTGATGAGTTTGATGAATTGAATAAAAAGAATTATAAATTGATTATTGAGTATGATTCTTTGAAAGCATCATACACCTCACTTGAATCTGACTTTAAAAATTATATTAAAGAAATGAGCTTAAGGAACACTATTTGAATGTTAATAATGCTATTTTAGAAAGTGCTAACTTGAGATTTAAAGCTAAATTGAATGCACTTGAGAGAAATTGGAATATATCCACACTTGATCTAAAGGTAAAACTTAGGAATAGGCATTATAACCCAATAGATTAGTAAATCCTTTTCCTGGAGTTAGATATTTTTCATGTGGCATGCTAGGACACATTTCATAGACTTGCATTGTTCACCGTAATACACATTAGGTGTGGATATCCAAATTACATGATTCACAGCATAACACACATGCATTGCATTCTACTTTTTATAAAAAGAGACCCAAATCTGTTTGGGTTCCTAAATCTGATATTTGATGATTTTGTAGGTGTGCTCTCAGCAAAGACCTCGTGAGAGCATATGATACTTTGATAGCGGAGGCTCGTGGCTCTTAATTGCGTAAATTTATTGCTTAATAAATTCTTATTTATATGTTTACTACTCTATTGATTATTGTTTATTTTTATTCTTTCTATTCTAATTTTGAGTTAGTTTTTTTTTTTATTTCAACTGTTATTTTGTAGTTATTTCATCTATGTTGTTTTTCTTTTTATTTATTAGTTTTTCTTATTTTTGGTCATAGTTGAAATGATATTTTATACTGATTTTTTGTTTTTGGAAATGTATAGTCAATGTCTAACATCCCTAAATCATTTAAAGGGAGAAATACTTTTGATTGTTTCCCTCTCTCTAACCTCTTTTAATAGTGTAATTTTCTTTTCTAAATAAAATTCTATCTCAAATTAACAAATGAACTTTGCGATTAAGATCTTTTCTATCTTGTTATAGTAATCCAACTTATATATATATATATAATGTTCAAAGTTTTTCTATTACTTTCAAATTCTTTTAAATCTTGTTGTTTCATTTATCATATGAAATTGATTCTATTTTGTGGTTTATTCTTCCCTTTATTTGCGAGTAAGTTTTTCTTCTCTAATATCTAAAAGATATACTCACAACTAAGAGTTTTTAAGAGGTTTGAAAAGGGGTCTAGCTTGCAAAAAATTACATGGTCATAAATTTATCCCTAAAAAGAAAAGAAAAGAGAATAAAAAATTAATATATGCATAAAGTGCACTAATCAATTGATAAGAAGCATAAAATGAGCCCACAAAAAAAGCTTCCCTCTCTTTCAAACTTTTAAATCTTAGAAGAATTCATATGTCACTTGATATTTTCAAAGGCTTCATTTCAAATTTCTTGATTGTGACAAATTACTTTGATATATTATTCTATAAGATATTTTATTTCTGGAACCAAGTTTTGAACGGATCTCTTTTTCTTATCCAATTGGTTTAATCTAAGTTAGTTCTTTTGTTTTCAAAAGATGATTTTACCCTAAGAGAAGTCTGAGCTAGGCTTAACAGAATAAGAAATTTTAACATTTTCGAATTTCGACGATGTTAACTCATTGGTCTTACAAGTCTTTAAATGTTATCACTTGGAGATTTTATCATTTTCGCGCCTTGTTTATTTAAAATAAAGAAATAAAATGAAAAATAAATTTTTTTTTCTTATTTTCATTTCTTTTATATCTTCTTTTCTATCTTTTTTGTATTTTAACTTTATATTTTAGTGTTGTTTTTTGTTTTTTGGTCCTTCTCTGATCATCTACATCCACCTCTTAAATATTATTTTTTGGTCCCATCATCCTCGATGATTTTTCTATCATCCTAGATGATGCATTCAATCCACTCCTAATCTTTCATATGATTGCTGATATGTTTTCTCTATTTATCATCGTCCTAGATGAAACTTTATCGTTCTAGACGATCTGATTATATCTTGCTTTGATTACTGTGATCGACCTGGATGATCCTCTTTGCCCTAGATGATGTTCTTAAATCTTTGCTCAATTATGGGTAATCAGCCCTTATGATCCACCTATTCATCCTCGATAATACGCGTGGAATTACGTATAAACCCTTTAAATTTGGCTGGTACGTTCAATTATTGATGATCATCCCGGACGATCCACCTATTCATCCTTGATGATACACGTGTCAATGCTTTAAACATTTTAAATTTAGCTGGTACGATCCATTATTATCCATCATCATAGTCGATCCACTTAATCGGCTAGGATGATCTTCTTTCTCAACGGTCATCTAACTTTACTCCTCGGGACAATCACCTGTCTTATCATCCCAAACGATATCTAATCATCCTGGATGACTTTACTGCCTTTTTGACCAATCATCCCAGACACAATTATTGCACCCAATCGTTCTGGATGATTCTGCGATCGTCCTGGACGGTCAGATCATTTCTTTAAAAACTGAGACTCTCACACAAATTTTTTCACACACCTTCCTTCAATCCTTCTACCTCACTCCCAATTTCTCTCTTTTGTTGATCATGACTGGTGGCAAAAGGTCATGCATGCCTTCTAGAAGCTCCTCGATGGCAAATTTAGACCCTCGATTAACTGAGGCAGCCAATCAAGCCACCTATCTGAAGAGAAGATGGTCAAGATCACTATATCTCGAACTATCAACCCCCACATCCTTTTATATCTTATTCTTGATTTATTTTCTCACACTACTCTCACTTTCCTCCTTACTCTTACCATCCCATTAAATTCAGAGTTACTTTTTGAATTTTTTGCTAGCCTTCGCATCAATTCCTCTTTCACTGCTCTCTAGTCCTATGAAAATAGATGTTCTATTGAAATCACATATTAGGATTGCAAAGAGCTTTTGCAACTATCCACCATAGGAGATAAACTCCACATCTTATGTCATGATCCCGACTATGACTAGGCCCCGACTAATCACTATTTGAGGAACACCAATGCTTCCTATCATGTTGGAGAGTCTAACAGCTTACTCAAAGATGCTAGGATAATCCAATATGTCCTTCACACCTCTATTCTTCCAAAAGCTGGTGATCGCATTCATATCACTCCACTCTTATTGATCACCATTTTTTACTTTATGGCCCATCATGAATTTAATGCCTCTGATCTAATTTTTCCATACATTGAGCACTTGACCAGCATTCAAGATCTAGGATATAAGAGGAAGCCCAATCTTGTGTTAGGACACATCATTACCTATGTCCTAGAAACTAAATACAACATTCAATATCCTGCCCTTCCAAACTTTAAACCTACCTTCTACTCAAACAACTCCTTCCATATTCTTCACAGTACTCATCTCCACCCAGGGCACGAGGAAGCTGAGGAAGTTGAGGAGGAGGCAGCTCCTACACCTGTTCCTGCACCTGCTCCACTCTGCTAGCACTCACAGGTGGATCAGCCGGTAGAACATTTCGACCAGTGGGAGACTCACTTTGAGACATATGTTGCTGCAAAGAAGCATCAATATGCTGACGATGTTGCTCGCTTTGACTCTTAAGTTGCTCACTAGTAGCGCTAGTATGACCAGGCCATGGCCTGGTTTGTAGAACAATTTTCCACTTTTTTCAGTATCTTTCAGCCACCACCACTACCACCACCTCTAGATGATCAGGGGCCATCCTTCTTTTAGTTTATTTTCATGATGTAGTTTGATTCTATTTGGTAGTCTCTGCTTTGTTTCTTTTTTGGTTTCCCTCCTCTTTGTGATATCAAAAGGGGGAGTAGTTGTACTGTTTGTTCTGTTGTGTTTTATGTTGGATAGTTGAACTATATTTGTTTCTTCACACTATTTTCATTAAACTGCTTTATTTTATTTTTTTTTGTATTTTCCATTATCAAGAAGGGGGAGATTATTGTGAATCTGATTTCAGGGAATATAATTTTGATGATAGAAAACACTTCTATTTCTCTACGACTGCCTTGCCTATTAATATTTCAGGTCAGCAAGATCAAACTGCAATTTAAACTAGCTCAAGATTAGGTAGACTAGGTCTGAGACAGTTTATAATCTTTTCCTTTTCTTGAGTCAATTGTAGATGATGTGATCCCTGATGCTAAGTAACCTTGCACGCACACACTTGGGGGAATTTTTTTTAATTTTTTTATAGTTTTCTATTTTTGCTCACATCTTCCGAGATGATGCATAAATCAGCCTAGACAATCAGTTAAAAATAGAAACCCTAATTAGGGCATCCTAGTTAAGGTAGTCGTCATTAAGCGCATCGTCCTGGACAATATTTATATCGGCCGGGATGATAGGCTCAAATATGAAAGAAATAGCCACTAGATATTTTTAGGAATCTTTACTTTTGGCATCATCCTAGAAGATGCAATACAATTATGCTTAAATTAATCTGGTAATTAAGTAAAGTAATTAAGATTTGATTGCTCGATCATATCATCCTGGACGATCATAGGATCGGCTGGGATGATCAGTTCAAAAACCTTAGTTATTCCTATACAATCAAACTTTAGCCAGCTTCTATTCAGGGCGATGCTCTAGATGATATGCATTGAATTGAACTAATCATTCGGGACGATCACGAGATTAGCCTAGATAATCAGGTTATTTTTCTATCGTCTAGACATTCATTCAGGGCGATATTCTGGATGATATTCAATGATTTATACTAATCATATAGGATTATATACTATCATCCTGGATGATATGAACAAAAACCTTTAGATCGTCTCAAATCATTCTAACTGATTGAGCTAAATTTGTACTGATCTTATAGGATGATATTTATATCGTTCTGAGCGATAAAGTCAGTTTATTGCAATTAAGAGCTATTCTGAAACTCTTCTATTTAAGACCTCTTGTTCTACCCAAGAGATCATCTTTTGCTACTATTCTGACTTGAGAGAGCAAAGAGGAGAGGGAGAGCAAGGGAGAGAGAGAGAGGATCTTGTGAGGGATTTTGTGAGGGGTTTCATAAAGGTTGCTCCAAGAAAAGATCCATCATCATCTTCTTCGGTCATCGTCCCTAGTTCCTTGGGGGTTTTAGAGAGGTTTACTTCAGCAACTGATCAAGGTTCACTGCCTGCTTCTAGATGAAGCAAAAGGAGTCGGGTTCTCTTCCAGCTTCAGGAGGAAGAAAAAGGAGTCAAGTTCTCTGCCTCACTGGGGTTGGTGAAAAGGAGGTTTCTATAGGCTTCTCCATCTTACTGTAGGAGCAAAAGGAGAGTCACTGAGTTTAGTGCAATACTCAGAAGGTGCCTCCTGGGAGTGGACATAGGTCGAGTTGATCGAAACACTATAAATTTCTATGTTCTTTATTACTACTTCCACATTTAATTTCTGCACTTTGATTTCTTTTGTGAATCTTGGTTTTGGTTTAAGATTATGCTTTAGCTAAAAGATTTTTTAAAATACCAATTTACCCCCCTCTTGATTAGCCTTGGGACTAGTTCATTAGGGCTTAACATTCATATCTAAACAAAATTTATATTTTTTATTGAACAAAAAAATTTATTCTTTTTTTAAGATTTATTTAAATTTTTTTTTCTTTCTTACATAAAATAATCCAAAGCAATCATAATATCTTCATATTATATTTTATGAAAATAACATGAAGGAAATAAAAATGCAAGAAATAAAAGTGTAAAATAAAAGGAATGAGCACTCCAAAAATTTTATAGTTGTTCAATTAAACTTTAACCTACTACATCCACTCCTCAAAGCCCACCTTTATAGGTATTGCACTAAACCTTTTAATGAGTCTCTTTTAGCCCCCATAGCAAAGCGGAGAAGACTTTATAAAAATCACTTTCACCCTTCTACGGTGCGGTGGAGATCCAGAATCCTTTTCACCCTCTTGGTGAGGCAGAGAACCTAAAATTCATTTAACAATCCTGGTGAGGCAGAGAACCTGGTGTCCTTTTCACCCTCTTGGTGAGTCAAACAACTTAGAATCCTTTTTATCCTCTTGGTGAGGAAGAGAAATAAATCACTTTCACCTTCCTCGATGCAGCAGAGTGGTCGGGCCCTTTGACACCGAAGGGGTCTTCTTTCTAAAGTTATCCTCAAGAAAAACCTTGATGCAAACAGAAACTTAGGTGCAAGTTTGTTGGAGCAACAGTGTGAAACTCCTTCTCACATCCTTAAACTCCCAAGAATCATTTTCATCTCTCTTAAACTTCACCCTTTCGCTCCCAAGCTAAAGGCTCTCTCTTCAAGCTTTCTCTCAGAAGCTCAACCTAATAAATGTCAAAAAGCTCTCTCAACCATGTTAAGAGATGTTTAGGTATAAAGGGTTTGAAAAATCCAAATTTTTCATGTTAGTCGACTCTATACGTACAGCAAGATTGTGGAGCGTACATCATGATTAGTTCCAAATCTATGTTTATTTAGTACGAATAAAGAAGTCCCAATATAATTAGTTTAAATCTTATATACCGATCATACAATATGATTAGTACATACTCCTCAAAATCATACAGGATAATTACCAGAACGATCAAACATCATCTCTACCAATCATCCAGTACAATTGGAATCATATTATTTGATTGGAATTATAATATTTGATTAGTTTAATAAATTAAGGTTCATCAAAGATGATCCCTAGGATGATCAAATTTATCTCTACCAATCATCCTGTATGATCTATTGTACAGTATGATCTGGCATATTTATTAAATCTTGATTTAATTCAATAATCAAGGGGATTAGTTTAGGTAATATGTTTAAATTCATACATTATGAATGAGTTTATATAAGAAGATCAGTTCAAGAATTAAAAATAAAAGTACTTATATAAATCTATAATTGTCAACTAAGATTTTTATTTTAAACTAGTCATCCTACATGATCGGGTTCATACAGTAAGATTAGTTCAAAAATATTAATTACTCAATTAGCTAATTTAATTGATTTTCTGAATAATTGACCATATAATATGATGTTGATTGTACAGTACGAACTTCAAAAATTTTAAAATTTATTTTTTCACGACCTTGTAAGTCTTTTTACAGTTGCCAAGCTAGCATACACCCATATATAACTTTAACTCAAGAAATGAAAAATAAAGAAATAAAAATTATAGACTGTTATAAAACATCATCCTAGTTTTCCTAGTCTTGAGCCCTAAATCTTCATTGCATAGTGTATAACGTACCTGAAATGTTAGTATATGCAAAGGTAGATATGCATTACATGTACTAAAAGAAATAAAGAGATAATCAATAATATTTGTTATCATCAAAATCATAAGCTTGAGATCCCAAATTACAACATTTTTGTTTTAATTTTAGAGCGAGCCTCAAAATTAGTGTTTTAAGAAGCCTTGAGAAAAAGATCAATGACACACCTCGAGAATAAGAATACTGAGTTCACCTTTATTTGATCATATTTCCTTTGATTTTTTGAAAATTCATATGTCTACATTTTTACAATCCATTAACTTTAGTATGTGGAATATGATACAATAAGGTTATTTTTCACTATTTAGATTTATGAATGGAATTAAAGTTGAAACACTATTTAGTGAATTGAGAAATAAGGATAGAGATCTTGCACAACTTAATACTAAATATTTTAACTATTCTTTCTATGCACTTAAATTAGAAGACTATATGAGAGCTCTACCAATATTACTGGTTATGAAATCTGGGATATGTTATATATTACTTTTGATGAGGGTACTAATGAAGTCAAATAGTTTTGATTAAATATTTTGTTGTATGATTTCAAACTATTTTGCCTGAAACTTAATGAGATTACGTCTAACATGTATACTAGATCTTCTCAAATAATGACATCCTTATATACATTTGGTAGAGAACTATGAAACTCTATAAAAGTGAATAAAATTCTTCATTTCTTGCATAGTAGTTTTAATGCAAAAGTTACTGCTATATGTGAATCAAAAGATCTAAAAGTATATTCAATTTATAACCTCCTTGGCTTAATAATTACATATGAATAAAATGTAAGCCAAAGAATACATAATGTAGGAGAAGACTATGTATTAAAGGCTGGTGACTCAGATAATGATAGTTAAGTTTTAGATGATAATGGTGATATAACTTTTACAATCAGGTAGTTCAAAAGATTATTGAAGCAACAATAGAAGTGACATTTAAAAAAAAAGGCAAAGGTAAAGGAAATAGATTTAATAAAAGCTCATATAAAGTATTTTGTTTTAAATGCAAGAAGAAAAGATAATTAATTAAGATATGACTGCCCCCAATCTGGAAACTCTCCCTACCAAGGAAAAGGGTGAAGAAAAGACAAATTTTAAAAAGGGTATTTGAATGACATAGAAGGCTTTCTGGGTAAACTCAGCTTCAAACCCTTCATAACTTGAAATTGAGGAGGATGTAATGAATATTTATTTAATGGCTGATAACTGTATTGTTAACTCCGACCAAGAAGAGATATGTTAACTTACCTATAATGAGTTTCTTGCTATTTCTAAAAAAATGCATGAGTCATATAGGAATTAATAAAAATTGTATGCTAGTTTAAATTTGAAAATTTTTTATTTAAAAAAGGAGATTGATAGTAAAACTAAGAAAATTTTATTAGATAAAGAGCATTATTTGTCACTTGAAGAATATGCTAAACTAAACCGAAAAGCATATTAATTAAGTAAATCTTATGAATCCATGACAATCGAGTATGTTGTGATAAGTGATGCATTTAAGGAATTAGAAATACTTACAACCACACTAGAATTTAGTGAGTATGCATTGAAACATGAAGTTATAGATTCCTATAGACGCAAGCCCATATAGTTAATTACCCCTCCTGATAATGAGAGAGAACTTTTGATTAAGACTAGTCATCAATCAGATACATAGAGATATATGTTATCTAGCATATAGTAAAAGCATGTGCATTTAAAATTTTAAGGGTGTTTGAATATTTGATATTTAAAATTAGAAATTTCACTATCTTGCACTTAAATCAGATGGTTGGGGGGGGGTGATGATGAGCCCGATCAAGAACCCATGGTTCGTCTTTCGGGGTCATCATGGTCCCTAGTCTACTTAGTCAAAGGACACGTACCACATCTTTAGTGACATGAGATTATTTGAGAATGGATTCTAGTGATATTTTTGACAAGGCATTAGTTCTATATGAGCTAAAGTAAATTCCAATGTCCACCAAGGCAAACTATTGTGGAAGGTGGATGGATTTTTCTTTAAGTGTTTTATGGTTGGTTTTCAGTTTTAAATATCTTAGAATTTTGAGATTTTGGAAATTTATGTAGAGTTTTGAAGTTTTGATGAGAATTTGGGAACTTCATTTTGAGTATTTTGTGTTAACCCATCTGGTTGAGATTTACTTTTAATATGGCCATCATCGGGATTTTTGGGGTCATTTCCATTTGTTAATTGAACCTTATCAACTTTGTCAAGTTGTCGACAGAGAATCAAGTTTTATAGGCCTTATACCTTTGTTGATGAATTTCTTTTCTCATTGACATTGTAGGCCTTATATGAACATATAAAATAGATATTCTGATTGATAACCAAATCGTATATCTATTTGATAGTTCAAGCTTTATTGACTCCTCTCTATTTATATAGAAGGACCATGTTAGAACTACATTCATTTATTAACCCGAACAGCATCCCTATATGTCACATGTATACTGTTGACTCATGTGTATTATCCTAAAAGAAATAAAAAGGAGCAGCTCAAACTATTACCTGTAAAGCCAGCAATATATGCATATTCGTGCAAATCCCACGATAGCCCTGTAAACAGCGTCGAAATAGCCCAGATATCCCGTAAAATTATCTCGTTTGTGTCGCCGCTCTTGCGTTTAAAATATGAGAAGGAGACTTGCTTTCAATTCCACTCCCCACACGAGAACTCCAACCAGATAACCTCCTGGCTTTTCCCACTCGTGATCCCCCATCGCTGCTTCCCAACTCCAACCTGTTGCAACCCATGACCCTGAGTTTGAGATTTTGATGATGACAAATAATGTCGTTTGAATTATCTATTCATTGAATATTATTTTGTTTGCTATTGTCCGTGAGTACTAATATTTCAGGAAGATCGAAAGCTACTCAAGACGATATGAAGACTTAAGAATGGGTAGATTAGGAGTATGAGTCTGCAATGTATTTTGTTGTTTATTTTATTTTTATTTTCTTGAGTTTGTCCACAAAATGCATAGAAGTCTGAGCAAACATGCACACATACAGGGGGAGAGTTCGTTTTTAAATGTAAAATGTAGAGTACTTCATTCTCTGTAGATCGTACTGTACAATGTTAATTCATACCGTACGATCAGAGCTTTGTCGGACGATTCTGTGAATAGATCGTACTGTACAAAAAATATCGTACCGTACGATACATTCAAATCCAAAACCCTAGCCGTCATTTTAACTCAAGTAAGTTATTTTACGCCGCTCGTACGGTACGAACACCTTCGTACTGTACGACTTATGTTAAATACTTACTTAATTTAACCCGTGATTAGTGCAAGAAATCCAGGCTTAATTATAATTTGAACATCGTACTGTATGAACCCATTCGTACAATACGATGAACAGAGATGAATTATAATCGTCCTGGATATCGTCTTGGACGATCTCTTATTTTTGTCTCATCATATTGTACGATGTCCATTATACCATACGATGAACAGAGACGATGTTTGATAGTCTCGACTATCGTCCTGTACGAACAGAATTATTGTGGATCGTACCGTACGATATAATATCGTACTGTATGAATGTTTTTGAACTGTTCGTACCACTTCGTACCAGGATGAAGTCTATTTATACATAACGTAATGTACAATTAGAAATCGTACTATACAATAGTAACAACTACATTTGAAATCTCAGGGATTTTGGAGCCCATTTTTATGTGTAAAACTTGTCATATTTTGGGGTGTGAATCAGATAGAGGAGAATATGGTTAGAGAGGGATTCCGAGGGAGAGAGCTCTTGAGATGTTCTTTAGGATGAATAGATATATTTTTAATTATTTATTAAACAGTAAAAAAACCTATTTTTAGTATTATTTAAATTATTATTTTAATATAATTATTATTATATTATTATTTAAATTATTTAGTTATAGTTATTTATTATAATTACTGTTATTTTGAAATACTAGCCTATCATTTATTGTTATTATTATTATTATTATTATTTTAATTATTTCTTTTAAAATTATCTTGAAAATAGCCTTTAATGTCCTTTAGACTTCCAAAAATCATAACTTCCTTGTTTTTGATCCGCTGTCGATGCACAGCACCGTGTTTTCGGTGTATTTTGAATTCTGCATAATTTAAAACTATTTTCAGATAAAAAGTATGTCTGTATTTGCTGTTATTACAAAAACAGTGAATGGACAATATTTTGAAATACTATTTTTATTATATTTAAACTTCGGAAATTCGTATCTTCGCTGTTTTAAGTCGGATTTTGACGTGTAACCCCTCGTTCTTTTCAGAAAAGCGAGCTTTATGTTTTGAAACCATTTTCAGCCCTTGACTTTGGCTGTTTTGACATATCACTATTTGGATTCGATTATTCGAGTATTTTTGATATTAAATATTAATTATGATAATTATTTTCATGATACAAACTATTTTCAAATCGCTTGAGGCTTCATTAGGGTGGTCAGTGGGTTTCCCTATACTTATGTATTATGAATTAAATTATTTTCAATTATTTTATTTTCCAAAAATATACTTATATCCATAAGTACTTTTAAACTATTTTAAAACTACTTATACATAAATCCTAACTTTGGGAGACCCGCTATTTCATGAAATTTTAAACTTGGCTTCTATATGTGAATAGCAATTATGGGGGAGTGGGTTAGTGAATGGTTGAGTCCCAATCATTCACTAATCCTTTCTTTAGGTGTCTTTTCTTTTATTTTTCGTAGATTGTATGTGTAGGTCGCACCACGAGCACTTAGCTTAGGTTCTCCTAGATCTAAGGACCATGGTGTGTTTATTTCATTTTTGTACTCCCATGTATTGATTACCTTGAGGGTTAGACAAAACATCACTTCAAACTCCTACAACGTAGTGACACCCTAAGGATAAAAAATTAAGGACCTGTCTAGCGAACTTAGAAGTTTTCTAGGGACTAGGATAGACCCCAGAACGACATGAAAACCTCAACACTTAAACTTAGTGACATCTAAAATATAACTGAATTTTCTAGGATTTTTTAGGAGCTTTTAGAGCCCTTAATTAACCAACCATAATTAACCTGCTAATTAAGGCCCCGAGACCTTCCAGAAAATACAATAAATACATATTAGGTCAGAAAATTACCCACCATACCTTAAAATGTTTAGAATCTGATCCTCAACCTCAGATAAATAGGGTTCCTTAGTTTAACTCTAGGTTGACCCATAATTTGACCATAGGTGGAAATTACCGTCTTGCCCCTAATAAATCATTAAAAATTATTAAAAATCCTAAATCTTCTCCAAACCCTAGAGGATCACTTTCTCAGGTCATCCCTGACTTTTGGGAGTGATTCGACTCAGTTTGGGGCTTATTTGGGCCAAAATTGCAAAATAGGGCCTTCTCTTTATTAATTTAGAAATTTCCATAAATACCCCGATTTTAGAAAATTCATAACTAATTGTAAAAAAATCCAAATTAGGCAAACTCAGTGGCATTAGACTCCTATTAGGGTCTAGTATTTATTAAAAATATTAGGTTTCCAGAAACTAACCTAAATTAGAAAGTCAACTTTTTGGTCAACCCTAGTCTATAGGATAGGGCCCGAAACTTAGAAAATTCATAACTTTGCCTAGAAAACTCCGATTTTAGTGTACTGCCTGGCTAACTACTCATATTAAGGTCTAGTATTTTTCTAAGGTGATAGGAGATCCAGATTTGGCCTTTTTATCATAGTGACTTTTTGGACCCTTAGCTTAGTTCCTAGGATGACCTAGAACTTTTCAAAATTGGCTAATCTCACTTAAACTTTAAATATCAGTACTTTTAATTCTTAAAACTCATCAACAAACCAAAATATTTAAAATAGACCCTAATCCACTAATATTTAAATTTCAAATAAAATATCCTTTTCAGACCCCCAACAAATCTGAATTCTAGAAAACTTTAACTAACTACTCTTCTTAGGACCTATCCAAACCACACAAGCCTTAAACACACATAGAATTGTTTGCTAGGGCACCACTTCTAGATTTAGGTTAGGCCGCTGGATGTTTATTTTCTGCTGTGTGCCGGAGCTTTTCGTGGATTTCATTGCATGCTGTTTGAAATTGCTGATGTGTTTGCTTACCTTTTCTGCACTCTGGATGTGAGCGTTAGACCTACCCATAGGTTAGGAGCGCCATATATATATTGTTCTTCCGTGCAGGTGGCCATGCTCAAGCTAATAAAAGGGGGGAGCAATATCATGATTTATAATAATGTTTTATGCAGGTGCTTGCTCAGCTCCCCCTAAACAAAAATGAGGGCTAAATTAATTATAACTTGCATAGGTGGAGCACTTAGCCCTCAAAATTAAGAGCATGGCTTGGCACAGGGTCAATGGTGTTAGCACTTTCATTTTATATAAACTGCTTGGGTTTTTATAGGATAACCTTGCAGGGCTTTAGAATTTACTGCTTTCCATAAATGTAAATTATTTGTAATATTTGTTAAGAGTTGTGAAAATGACCCTTGAGTGTGGATATTCTTATCCCACTTTAGTCCCAAAAGAAGAAGGCATCCCATAGGGAGAGTCTTTTTCCATTTGGGAAATCGAGTGGGATGGCTTTAGATATCCAAAGAGAAAAGACAATCATCCCTAAAGGGGAGGAATTGTCTTTTCGTTTTGGATATTCAAGCCACGACGGATCCAAGAAGTCCAAGGAGTCCAAGGAGAAGTGATCCAAAGAAGATTAAAGACCTGAAGGCCAATATCCCACTCAAGGTCATTTGCGTCTGTCATAGGCTTAGAAATCCGGTTGTTGGCAGTGGTGCCCGGACCCACTTTACTTTCTGCATACCCTGGGTGTTAATTAAAAGGGCAGTTGGCCTATGGACATTTACTTGATTAGTTTGATTTATAATGATGTGTTTACCTGATATGTGCGCAGTAGAAATTGCCTGCTTTTCTTTTAGGTTTCTTTCCTTCATGCCGATTTTGTTTTCGCCTGGAATTCGTTAGGCTCTTCTAAAGATTATAAAACTGTTTTATACTCATAACTAATTTCTAAAAATTTAAGTTTAATAACATAGAAAACCTAACGAATCTAGGGAACTGCCGGAACCGTCCGGGGTTGCATGCATATTACTGCATCTTCTGTCCTTGCTAATAAGACATCTCCCTGCCTGCGGGTGAGATCCGGATAATCTGGCCTATGAGATGAAGTGCCGGACCTAGGGAGATCATGCTCAGTCTTTCTAAAAAATTTATTTCTATAAGCCTGTTTTTTAAAATTCTATAGCATTCATGAGCGACAATTCAACTAGCAATGCATTGCATTAGTAACCAACTAATTAAAATTTAATTTGCATTAGCTAGAAGCATCTGACCCATTAAGTTCAGGAACCATTTAGGAAATTCTCTAGATGTCGGTCCTTTTTCCAAATAACTGTACCACCCACCCATCTTTCATAACTGACTTGACAGCATGGTTTTAAATCGATTAGGTGGTTAGCTAGCTCCCCCAATCCAGGCCGGGGTAAGTCCAGGTTTTGCATAGCATTAGCTAGGACACTGGTCTTGATTGTGTGTGTCGAACACAAGTCCAAACTAGATTTAGGGTTCGAGGCCACTACATTCGATCTCGTAATATGCCTTAAATAGTAGGTAGGTCCCTTCTTTTCAGGGACCCTTAAATCCTACTTATCCGCGTCACGAGGATGATGCACCTCCATCCTCCTCATGCATGTGATCGATGCCTGACTTTGATTTTCTCCAAGTTTCTGTTTAGTACCTTAGAGCCTCCGAATGCTGGTATGAGCCACGCATGTTTGATTCAGCCCTTCGGACCTTTCTTCCCTTTGAGTAGGATTTCCTAGTCTTTACCCAGGGTGTCAATCCCAATTTGGAAAAAGATAATTGTATGATCCCTTAATCGAGAGTTTTCTCGGGCTCCGGCCGGGATGTAATTAACCACAGGGGCTTGCGCCCGTGGGAAACTTGTGTCCCCGCAATCACTACTTTACCCACTCGATCTCTCGATCGGGTGGGGGAAACCCCGTGACATAGGTCTTGTATATTGCTACCCATCGGGTGTGTTGGCGACAGGCCTCTATCCCCAATGGTCAGTCGTATGCACGATCCAATCTGCCCTTCCATCGACCCATTCGTGTCGAATGTAGAGGTCTACGATCGTTTTGTCCTACTGGATAGTGCGGCCGTACCCTCTGTGTTCGTACCCCACGAGCGGTGCTCTTTCGGAGGTCCACGGCGGGCAAGAATAAAAAAAAATTTTGTAACCGCTGTGTCTTTTGACACCTACCTGAAGCGCTGATGTAGTATTGAGGGGAAGGCTACCTCTTAGTTTTTCCCCTAAACGGGGAGATGCCAGGAGGCTGACAAATTTTTATTTGAAATAAGACAAGGACTTAAAAAAAAATTGAGTTTGACTTGAACTTGTAAGGTGTGCAAGAACTTGAACTTGAACTCGAACTCAGATTTGAAAAGAATTTGAGCAATATTTGGGCTACAGTGGACTTATGAACTCGAGCCAAATTGAACAAAAGTGAATAATTTGAACATGCAATTGAACTTACAAGAACACAGAGGACTTGAATTCAAACTTAAATTTAATTTGAATATCAAGTGAATAATAACTTAAGCATGACCTAAGGTACTAAGACTTGAACACAAATGAACTTGAACTCAAGTGAACTTGAGTTTGATACTTGAACTCAAACAAAGGACTTGTGGACATGCATTTGAACTTGAATTGAATAAGGTCACTTGAGACTTATGAACTTGGTTTGAACCAAGTGAGAGGGACTTATGAAATTGAAAATGATATAAAGTGCTTTAATTCAATTTGAACCTAAATGAAATACACAAAAGGATATGCTATAATTTGAACCTCATTTAATCATGACTTGAACAATAATGAGGGCTTGTAATTTGACCAATGAGGACTTAAATCAAAGTTCAACCAAAAGAACTTGATTCAAACCTGACTTGATTAATTGAATTCAAGCAAAGACTTGGATGTACTACAGGGGACTCATGGAGAAAAATATTCAAACATAATCAACATGTCAATAAGGATTAATTGAGATATATAATAATGTGCTTGGGATGAACAACAAAATCATTGTGAAGTTTAAGAAGTGATTACCCCAAATGGAAGGGAAATGTTAATGACAATTGGTATCACATTCAACATACATGTTGCAGTCCCTCTTATAAGCGTGATCTCACTTCTAATTGACAAAAAACTTTGAAGAATATGATGTGACTACAAAGCCATGATGGAAATATAATGACATGCCAGAGGCCAACGATACAAAGTTTTCATTCACTATCAAGAAATTAACATATCAACTGGATGAAATGTGTACAAATGAATGGAAATATCAATGTAATCAACAAAATATGCATGAAATGTGTACAAATGAATGCAATAGCATCTTCAACATCAACAACAATTCAACATACAAGAATGAAGTATATACAATCTTGCAAACTATAAAGCTTAAATTGGACATCAGTTCATACAACAGTCATGCAAGAAGATACAATAGCTCATACAACCAGGGTGTCATTTACAAATGACTATAAGAAACTAGTCATAATAAAATCCAAGTTTCTTAGGAATAGGAATTGAAGATCCAAGATACTTTTAGTAACTTACATATAAGCGATAGCAAATGACAACTAATGGAGATCATAACATCTTTGTAGTCAACCATCACTCAACATCAAGCAAACACACTGAACCTCTACAAGTCATAACAATCAATATGCAATATAAGATATTCACAAGTAGAATATGAAGAACATATAGATGATAACAATTGATTCAAAATATTCATCCAATCATGCAGTCCAATGATATACATTGAGAGTTGTAATGAGCAAAAAATAAGATCTCAAGAGGCATATAAGCAAGGGACGATAAAACAAAATTATCTCAAATCATTCATGCAAAGCTGCATGCATACAATGATTCGTTCATGAATAATGCAGTAGCACATTCATTAAAGATCTGTAATATACACAAGCTCTCTATGAAGACAGATGTACAGGCCAAATGCCACTTATGGGTAGATGTAGAAAGACTTTAATAAATGTAGTATACTGAAGTCAATTTAAGTTAGTGAAAGAATACATCTACTTGCCTACCTGTAGCAACGATGGATGTACTATATGAGCCAAAGGCCACAACAAAGCACATAAAGAATACAACATATATAGACTCCCATGAGCTTCTGTTGGAGCTCCAATACAAATATTACATACTATCTATGAATGAATGCTAAACAACTACAATGAATGCAAGCATCAACATATAAAAAAGTAGGAGATTCATTAGTGCACTACAATCCAGAAAGTGATATGTAGTGCACAACAGTCTACCTGTATAAAGCAGTGAATAACTTTATTCAAAAGCTACTATGCCATGCCACCAGATCCAAAACATTCATACAAGTGGATAGAAGGAGTTTATAAATATTATTATAATACCCCCACACGTGCACCATAGTTTGTATACACATATGTACACAAAAGGGTAAGTGTAATTAAAACCCGTATGGACCCCAACAAGCGTGTTATTGGTACACATGTGACATCTAGGGATACTACGTGGGTTATTAAATTTAAGCATGATCCTCCTGAGTAGGTAAAAATGAGTCAACATGGTTTAATTACAAAATGCCCCTAAACACCTGCATGGGCCCCGTCGAGCGTGTTATAAGTATACATGTGATACCTAGGGATGCTACGTGGGTCGACAAGTGAATTCAAGTTCAAACCGATCCTTCTATGCTGATAATTAAGAGTCGACAAGGTTCAAACCTTTAAATAAATACACTGGTTGTCACAACCGGTGTATTTATTTTAATACAATTATATTAGGCCTTCAAGGCCTACAATCAAGACAAATTCACTAATAATGGCATAAGGCCTGTGAAACCAGGTCCTCCTAAGCAGATAAATAGGAGTAGACGGGGTTCTAACTTTTAGATAAATATGCAGTCACGAAGCTGACCAGAATTTTTATTTTATACATTCATGTTTGGCTTTCAAGGCCTTTAACAAACAAAATTCACAAATAAAGGCACGAAGCCTATGAAACCCGATCCCTTATCGACAAGTTGATAGGGTCGATAAGGTTTAATCAAATAAAAATGATTACCTTTACCACGATGATGGCCGTGTTGATTGCAGATCTCATCTTGAGGGGTTCAGAAATATTATTTCAAAATGCCATCCCAAATGCCTAAAACTTTACGAAAAAGTCCAAAATCCAAAATTCAAAATCCAAAAATCCTAAAAGTATTTCAAATTGAAATTTCAACTATCAAATAACTTAAAGGAAAATCCATCCACCCTCCATAACAGTTTGCCGATGTGGACAAATTTAAAAATAATTTAATTCATATAGAGCTAATGCCTTGTCAAAAATATTACTAGAATCCATTCTCAAACAATCTCCTGCCAATAAGGATGTGATACGTGTCTTCTAACCGGCAGTTTTGCCATCAAATGGCATCACAGAATAAACAGTTATGACCCGGGGCCCTCTGAACTGAGTGGTTTTGCCGCTAAATGGCACCACGAGATAGCGGTTATGGCCAGAGACAATACATTCCTTAGTGACATAAAATATTTAAGATATGAATCAATAGGGTATGATTGATAGGGCACAAAGCCCTCTATTAGCTAAGGTAGATTCAAATTTATCCCCTTAGATAAACATTCACCCCAGGTTTATAAGATACCCTTGGACGAAGCAACCCATGACTGCCGACAAGGATCCTTCTGTCAGGTTGGGTCAACTACCACCTCTGACTAAGTAGACCATGGACCATGATGGTCCAGGACAAAGGAACCGTGGGATCTTGATCGGGTCTATCATCCATTCTCCCACCATCTGCTTTAAATGCAAGGTGTTAAAATTTCTATCTTAAATATCAAACCTTCCAAATTCCCAAATCCAAACTTATGTTGCTACTATATGCCATATAACACATATTTATACATATCTAATTGACGACTAGCCTTAATCGAAAGTTATCTCTCATTATCGGGAGGGGGTAATTATTATAGGGGCTTGCGCCTATAGAAAACCAGAACTCGGATCATAAAGACCTCACAAAATGAGGGTGAAATCTGGGTAATGTCTTAACTACAAACCCATCTGCCTTCCAAAATTTATCCCGAAACTGATTTCGTTAAAACTCTCTCGTCGAAGAAAAGCAATGTGCGGGCGGAGGCTGAGGCTGAATTTTCGGAGCCCACATATACCCTTAACATGCTCGTCGAGAACCATGCTAGTGTTTGGGGTATTTTATAATTATTTTTTTGAACCTTATCTACTCCTATTTACCTGCTTAGGAGGATCGGATTCAAATTTGTTGACCCGCATAGCATCTTTAGATGTCACATATATTCCTATAACATGCTCGTCGAGGCCCATGTGTGTATATGATTATATATGTCTCTTTAGTGTGCCTATGTGTATATATATTATAGTGCATGTGTGGGGGCATTTTGGAATATTTAATTTTAATCGGCTTTAAGGGAAATTTTCATTTAAATGCAACATTTTATATGGGGGCTTATACAAGCCTTCTATCTGCTTGTATAAAAGTTATGAATCCAGTGGCTTGGCATTGTAGCTTGTAGACGCCTTCTATCTGCTTGTATAAGTGTTGCAGATCTGATGGCATTACATAACACTGCAATCATTTGCCCATTTCATAATGGTAGACTGTCGTGCACTACTTGTCGCTTCCTGCAAGTGGATTGTAATGCACTAATAAATCTCCTATTTCATATTTTAGACACTTGCATCCATCATAATTCTTTCATATGTTACCCATAGACAACATGTTGAATGTACAAAGGATCTCTTTCATTGGCTTGTAGGCATTTACACTCACTATAGTCATCTGACATTTTGTTCATAGATGACATGTTAAGTATATGATGGGTCCTCTACAATGGCATGTGGATGCATGCATTTACTATATGTTATGTATCTTCACTTGTGGGAGAATAGTGTATTTTCTTACATGTTATAGTTGACCATCAATTGAGCTGCATGGACCATTGACTTCTTTGTACATATCGGCCATCAAGCTGTTATGTTATTTTATATATTTCTCACTATCATAAGAGAGAAATAACATAGACCGAATAGATAATAAAGATCCTTTATGGCCCGCAGGTGATTATTTATCATTTTTATATAGTGACGTTGATCTTTTCATCAACAATATACTACTCTCACCCTTTGATGCATGGTGATGTTCGCATATGTCTGTAGGGGGATTAGCATTCATAAGGGCTTGATTTATTTGCTGTTAAGAGACATTGACTGTGTGCCAGTTGCAGTCATTATAACTCTCATATTTGTTCTTGCGAAGATCTCTTCATGTTTACCACATATTGATTGTCACCATTTGCAGGAGTTCATCATATCTATTATGCATTGCTCTGCATTACTTGCAAGGATTTTTCGTATTTGCTAACATTGAATTATTGTTAACTTATTGTATGACACAAAGTGTTATTCATTGCATCTTGGTCTTTATGTTTATCTAGGACTGCTCTAGTCACTTATGTGTTTCTTGGTGTTGGCTATAGAATATTGCAATGCTCACTTCCTTCATGCATGTAGGGAATATGAATGTATGTGTGCCATGGTATTATCACAGGTGGTATGAACAATCATTATAGGCTTCTATGTTTACCATGCCCATAGTAGAGACATTATTAGATCTCCAAATTTTATTCATGAGCATATCACTACACTGCTCATGGATGAACTATTGCATGCACTTGGGAATCTCGATCTAATTTTACATTTGCATATTGCTAGTAAGGTCCAACATTTCATAGTTCAATTCATAGATCTTGTTCCTTATTCATTAATCCCTTGCTTACATGTTAGCTTTCAATTTGATGATTAGGACAAATTAACATATGCATTTGAACCCATTAATTCATGATTTGCACTTTTGTTAATTCTTTTGGTCCAATTTTCCTTGCAGTCACAAGTTTAGTTGATTGTTCAAATCAAGTCCATATCCTTTTTAGTTTGTTCAAGTCCAAGTCCAGTTTGAGTCTAAGTTCAAATTTGAGTTCAAGTCCTCTGAAGTCTTGTTTAATTCATGTTCAGATCGTCATCATTTGGCCAAGTTTGATTTAAGTTTAATTTAAGTCTTTAGTTTTAATTATTCTGATTTGCATTTAACTTATTTGAAGCTCAAATTGAATCTAAATGAAGTTCATTATTTTGTTCTTCTAAGTTCAAATAAGGGTCCCCTATTTGTCCCAGTCTTATGCATTTCAAGTCAAGAAGAAGAATTTTTACAGCCTCATGGCATCTCCCCCATTTAGGGAAAAATTATGGGAGTCTGGGCCATTTCACCACGCACAATAAATGAGTGTATAATAGGTGTATGTAGACACTATAACCGTAGTCTTCTATCCGACCACGCACAATAAAGGCGTGTATGAGGTCTTTAAATGTACCTATTTTAAAAATGCAGTTGGTTTTCCCCTACTCAAGGGTACTTATAAGTAACCCCACCTCACTGAAGGCGTTGCACCGGGTTCCCATCCAACCACGCATAATAAAGGCATCTATAGGTGGTTTTTTGGTGCGTTATGAACCCTGAAATGAGACTTTTGGATCACTCGTTTCATTGCAAGCATCGGAACGCACTTCCTCCCACAATGCTAACAAAAGCGTGCATATGTGGTTATTTTTTCATGCTGCAAGCATTAAAGATAGGCTCTCAGAGTTTTAGGGCTGAGGGGTTATTCCTAGGCAACCGATGAGGTGGTGCTAGCACATGGATCGGGGCAAGCAAAGATATTTTCATTTCTTCTTTTTATTAATTATAATTAAATGTAATAATTAATTATAACTTATAATAATTAATTATAACTTATAATAATTAATTAGAATTAATAATTAATCATTATTTGATAAATAATTAATTATGATTAAATAAAATTAATCATACTTAATTACCATTAATAATAATTAATACTAATTAATTAAATTTAGTTAAAATTAATTACTAATTAATTAGTAATTAATTTCAATTAGAGTTAGGATTGCTTGGCTAGAATTTATACAAGATTTAGATAGGATTTGAGCTTGATTTGAGTCAAATTTAGCCAAGTCATGCTAGACAAGGTTAACAGAGAGTTTAACTCTCTTAAATAGAGAGTTAAACTCTTTGTTTTAAGTGACTTTGCCGAAGAAGCACGCAGAAGGAAGATGGATGGATACGTTCAAAGCGTGCAAGCTCCAACTGTAACTTTCAATCGAACAAAGAACGAAATGTCATCGAAGCAGATTAGGGTTCACGACAAGTGGTCACAAGCAGGGTTGGAATTTGGGACTTTCTTGGCTATAAGCAGGGAGGGTTCGGCTAGATCAGGTGAAGATGATATGTGGAGGATTCGGCCTAGAGTGAAGTTTTTTGGTCTAGGATAGGAAATCAATGGAAGCTTACTAGTTGGAGTTGGTTCAATGTGTAGGCTAGTTGAATGAAGTGGAGAAGGAGGATGGTCAGCAATGTTAGTCGGTATGATGTGGTTGGGAATGAAGAGGAGGCGGGTTGAGTTCAGAAGCACTAGGGAAGGATCGAAGAAAAAAAAATAGGAATGAATCCCTCCTTCATCTTCATTTTATAGATGAAAAAATGATCGTGTTTGCAAGATTTGCGCATGATACCCAGACTATTTTGGCATAATTTTCAGAGATAAGATTGTAGCAGCGACGGGCCTTCGGTGGGATTTACGGGATCGGATGTAAGCTTTACATGTATTTTGCATTTGAATTTTCTTTTCTACTTTATTTCAAAAGTCAACAAATGTCCCCAATAAATATGATACGCATCTAGAGCGAATCTCATTTGTTGTATATTATTTGACCTTGTGGATCTCCATATAGTTGCTCTGGATGTCACACTAAGGCTTTCATTTTGCAGATATCTGAAAGCTTGTTCGGATGTCATGCTATGGTTTTAATTATGTAGATCTCCAAAAGTCAACCCGATGGTTGATTATTATAGTCTGATCATCCTCCATTTTAGGGATGATTCATCCACTTATAATCTAATAAAAAAACTAGTGGAATCATTTCAACTAGGCATGGCCCCGTAGTTTTTCCATTTTCTAGTATATTTCATGTAAAAATTCGGGTGTTTTATTTTTCTTGTATTTTTGTGCTGAATATCCAAACAAGGCTGAGATGAAAATTCCTAACTATATCGCCTCATATATTCTAGCCCACAATTGTTGGTGCCGTCTGTGGGAACGTTATTCCTTACTGGGGGAAACCAATATTGCTCCAATCTTGAAAGATTGTTCATGTCAACGTCCTCACATCAGCTATTGCTACATCAATTTCATGGGAATTCAATAAAAACTGGGGCAACCTTGACAACAGCCTTGGTCAAGAAGATTTATCAAACTCTTCCAATATCCAAGATGATATCTTGGAATCATAAATTTTTTGGCAAATATAAGGATGCTTCTATCAAATTGCAAGCTTTATACTATCCCTAGCTGGGCTTCTATAAGGTCTTAATATCAACCTCAAAAGGCAATAATGATTTAAAGATTGACTATTCTTCACCATTGATTCAGGATATACATAATATTCGCCCCCTCTCAATCAAGGCTTAATTGATACCAGGAGGATTCGATTTAACCTCTTCAAAACATTTTAACATCATCAAGCAGTACTCTGACATACAACCTCAAATAAATCAAACATAATAGGAGGATTTTATTTAAATTATAAAATCTTTCATTTGAGAATTACACAATCCTTATTATGTCTCTATCACTGGATGATAAATCCTAAGGGGATTTGATTCATTCTCTTCCATATAGGTTAATATCATCGACCAACACTCTGACATACAATCTCGAAAAGGTTAAACATCCTAGGAGGATATCAATAAAATCATAAAATCCTTGATTTGAAAAATATATAATCCTTATTTTGCCTAAATAATTGGATAACAAATCCTAGGGGAATTTGATCCAACCTCTTCCACATAGGTTAACGTCATTAACCAACACTTTGACATACAACCTCAGATAGGTCAAACTCCCTATGAAGATGTTAATAAAATAATAATCCTTGATTCAAGAAATACATTATCTTTATTATGTCTCAATCACTGGATGATTAATCCCAATGGGATGCAATCCAACCTTTTTCCACACAGGTTAACATCATCGAGCAGCACTTTAACATACAACCTCTGATAGGTTAAACATCTTAGGAGTATGTCAATCAATTCATAAAATCCTTGATTCAAGAAATACACAATCATTATTATGTCTCAATCATTGGATGATCAATTCCATGAGGATTTGATCCTACCTCTTTCATATAGATTAACGTTATCGAGCAGTGCTCTAATATACAACCTCAGATAGGTTATACATCATCTGTGGATTCTCTCAACCTCTTTTATATAGTTAATGTCATTGAGCAATGCTCTAACAAACAATTTTGAATATGTCATATAACATTAATGGATTCTATCGACCTCTTCCACACAGATTAATATTATCGAGCAATTGTCTAACAAATAACCTCGAATATGTCATATATTCTTAGTGGATTCTCTCAACCTATTCCACAGAAGTTGACATTGCCAAATAATACTTTGATAAACAACCTCATATATATCAAATATCCATTATGAATTTCTCTCAAACTATTAACGTCATTGAGCAATAATCTAACATGACAACATTCTCTGTAGAATGATTTTATGAAAGCAAGTGGTTGATAAAGTCATCACTCATATAAAGATCTTAGAAACTAAAAAAGCCTCAAAAATCATGTGGGGACAATATATCAAAGCATATGTCAAAGATGTATTAATAGCTTAGTTTATTTTAAGGTACAAGTTTATTTCAAATGAAAAATAAGCATCGGGCTTATACAATAATCTCAACTTCATATACAATATCATTGAAGTTACACATATTTTATATTAGGTTTAAGTATGCATTAATTTTCAAAAGAAGATCAAATTAAAGTTATATTAGCATCATCCGTACAAACATCTCCTTCAACTTCAAAGAAAGGTTAAAAACTTATCATCATCATGCCTCTACTCAATTAACATTATTAATGTGTTGCTAAACTACTGACAAGGCACACTACTTTGGCCCCTTCTATTAGGGATGTTTGATGTCCGTACACATTAGAATGGATGCATATTACCTTTAACAAAATGCAACTTGACACCCACCATCATGGACGTTTCACCTGATGTTCGTTGTCAATCCTTCACTTTATATCAGCCGTCATTCAGAAGCTTGGCTACTATTAGCAGCACACCCTCCAATTATCTCCTTCACCTCTCCACTAGACCATTGATCTTCATTGAACTTCAACATAATAATCGATCGTCACTGGACTTCCGCTCAAACATTATCAAAAATTTTGTCAGTCTACTGACAGTCACTAGTTCTCCTCCCCGATACAATTACCACCATATCTCTCAAATCACCCTTATATGTAAGAGGTTGTTGATCTTTTTTTATCAAGGTTTATTTATTTTGAGAATAAAATCTCATCATGCCTCCTTCTACACAAAAAGAGCCACTAAAACTAAATAGGGGATGTCACATATCTCAAACAATTAAATGCCTCTAATGTAAGAAGAAAATGAGATGAGAAGAAAATGGAATGAGGAGAATGCTCCTTCTATACTAAAGATGGACATTGAATTTGGATAGGGGATGCCACCTATCAATAATTATGGAATGCCTTGAAAAAAAAGAAGAAAAATATGAAAGAAAGAAATGGGAATGCTGAAAACTCTAATTTCTACACATGAGAGGGGCATTTGTACTTGATAGGGGATGCCACATATTCAAGACAGTGGAATGCCTCAACTGTAAGAAAGTTAGTGGAAGAAAGAAGAAGGAGAAGAGGAGCAATTTTCCCTTGCCCCTGTGGGCTATTTATAAGGGAAAGAGGAGGGTAGAATATTATGTAAGAATAAGAATATTCAATAAATATTCTAGGAATATTTTAAGAATAAGAATATTTTGACTTTTAAAAAAGAGAAAAAAATTCTCTCTAAAAAAAGAAGAGAAAATTCTTTCTATGAAAAAAACTTCGTGGTCCCACCCCCAAAAAAAGTGCAAGTGGGCCTACAACCCAAAAATAAATAAATAGAGACTGGGTGGTTATAGTTAATGTCGTTTTTTATCGCCCCACCCTCCGCTCTTCCGTCCCAAAATACTTTGCCCGGACAATCTAAATCGGACATTTTGGGTTCTCATGAACTTTTTTTTTATGTTATGGATCTAATTTTGATACTTTCAGAGCTTAATAGAACTTCTATAATAGAGTTCGAACAATTTAAAATATTATGGAGTGTATTTTTCAACAATTTTTGCTCTAATCAACTCGTTAACTTTAGAAGACGTTCAATTTATAATTAAGGGTATTTTACATGGTTCACGTCCCCGAGGGGAGATCCACATTGATGTCAAGGAAGTAGCCACGCCTCGTAATTTTTTGAAAAGTACAACTTCTTTATTCAAACAATTTGAGAAGTTGTGATATGTATTTTTAGACTTCTAGAGTTTCGATATCCAAAAATAAGAGGGCAACTGATATACAATAAAAAATTATCTTGATCGGGCACATATCTCGATGCAAAATCAAGGTTGAAACTTCCAAAATTAAATTTGGAACCCTCTAAACTTTGACATTAGTAAACCTAAAATCAAACTAAATGCCTCAGAAATATGACCCCAATGACACCAAATTCAAACTCAAATCCGAGCCCAAATGGGTCCAAATTAAAGATCCGTAGCGTATTCGGAAAGTTTAAACCATAAATTGGATAACCAAATGATTTTCAAATATGACATGTTTATAGTCGAATCGAGTGGCTCGACAAGACGAATCAAACGAGCCTAAGATTGTCAAATTATGATATCATTAAGACATTCAATGCCCATTAAATGATCCACGATTAAGGGAATCCACATCGACTATCCATTCAAACCACTCCTAACTTAACATTGATCTTCCTCCAATTTACTAGCCAAGCCACTCTCAGAAAATTATAAATAGACCCCTCATTTCTTATGGGGGGGGGGGGGGGGGCAAGCAAGGAAGGAATGAAGAGAAACTTGAGTTCTGTTGCCACCAGACTCCTCTTCGACCACCGCCGGACTTCCACTTGACAGCCAACCGACGTTGGACTTCTGCCCGACCGCCAATTGATGCCGGCCAACGCCGGACTTCTATTCGATTGGCGACTGACGCTGGACTTCTACCGAACTGCCCACTGACACCAAATTTTTGTCAGAACCATCAATTGAAGCCAAATTTTTACATGACCACTAAACATCACCAGATTTTTTATCTCTGCCCGTAACTAAATTTCAACTTGACGATTGATTATTGTAATCTGATCGTCCTTAATTTCAGGGATGAGTCCACCACTTGTAATATAATCAAATACTAGTGGAATCAATTCAAGTGGATGTGGACCCGTGATTTTTCCATTTTTCAAGGTTTTCCACATAAAAATTCTGGTGTTTTATTTTCTTTTATTTGCGTGTTGGATATCCATACACTGCTGAGAAGAAAATTCATAACTCTATCGCCACATATTTTCTAACACACAACATTTTGATTTATTTTAAAATTAATATAATAAAATTTCTTCTTAAGCAATATTAATTCTAAAGCAAATTTAATAATTTTCAAATCTATAATAATATAATTTGTACCAAAACATCTCAATTAAATTGGTCTGTTTAGAGAAAGTAATTTTTTTGCTTCACAATCACTCAATGCAAGTTCCATTAATGATGCACACCATTCAATTTTATAAAATGTTGCTCATAAGAAACTTCAAAAAAACTGATTAAGTGAGCTCATTAAAAATATATGGAGTTGAAAAATTCAAAATGAGAGCCTTCTTCAAAGTTTCAAGATTATAATACAGCACAATATGAACCAAAATCTACCAGTGACATCGATAGAAAATGAGTTTTTCACATCCAGAGACTTGGTAGCAACTCAAGACAGCAAGCTCCAAACTTTTGACAAATCAATCCAACTTAGAAGAATAGAAGAGAACCAATAATCACCAATACGGAGATGATCATCATCGATGAAACAGGACTTAATATTGAGCTGTTTGAAGGTTGGTTAGCTGGAGCTGAAGCATTCCCTTGATTTGGGGGAGTTGGAGTTGAGGGATTTACAGGACTAACAGAAGGTAGAGGTGGCTCGACCACATCAGAATCTTCAAGAATTGGCATTGGAGATAGAACCGGCGGCTGAGCTGGTGCGATCATAAGCTGCTTCAAACCCCCAACTTGAACTGGTTTCATATAGTTCGGCATATTATTTCCTAAATTCCTACAAGAATTTCCTGTACCAAAAAAAAAAAGTTATCAAATTATTTATAAAAATAAAGATAATAAAGTAACTCAAAACGTTAGATTTTTTATCCATACATGCCACAAAGTATGATCACCTGATGTACGGTTTAAGAAAAAAAAAAAAAACTTGCCAGTTCAGCGCTAAATTACAGAAGTGAGTATTATGGGCTTTTGCTCATTTAGTGCACTTCCAATCAATAAAGTTATAGGACTTACCCTTGCAATCATGAAACATTTAGGTTGATTTTATTCTTCATGAATAGAAGCATTTAGTACAAATAACTAAAAAGTAAAAGCTTAACCAAAAAAGTGTAGGGCATGGAAGAAATTTTTGAGGGTATGTGCAGTCAACAGCATAAATTTAATTATTTAAATGGACATTTAGGCTTCATTTGAGATGGCTTTTTTTCTGCTTCTTAAAGCAGCTTCGTAGAACAAAAATTTTAATTTTATACGAAGAAACTGCTTTAAGAAGCAATAAGAAAGCTGTCGCAAACGAAGCCTCAGTAGTTTGACGAAAAAATTCCAATGGGTAACTTACTCTTGTATGCTCTTGCCGAAGCAGGGTAGTCGGTAATGATTCCATCCACCGAGGCTCCTTGGACGTATGTGTTTATCTCCACATAAGGATCTGTGAAGAAGTCCACTGGTTGAGAGGGAAATTCATTCCGTAGAACATATACAAAAACTTGCAGCCCAGCTTTTTGTAAACTGTTAATAAGATTCGTCTCATTGACAATGAAATAGCTAGTATCAGGGTAAATGGATTCCTTGTTGACAGCAACAGAATCCGCAAACTTCTTTATGTCTGCAATTGAGGAAGCTGCAGCATCTTGAATGGTGTCATCAATCCTGTACATGAGCCTGTATTTGGTTTGCTGCTTCATCTTGACGAGAACTGAACTATCACTGGATTGAATTGTGACTTCAAGGGCACTTGGCTTAGTATAGCCAGTATCATTCAAGGCAGAGATGACATCGTCAATGACACTAATGCCTACTTTTTCAATAAGAAATGCTGCATTCTACAGTGGCAAGCGACCAAACCATGTCAAATTGGTAGTACTTAAAAATGCAAAACAATAAGGAAAGATAAAATTGAACTTATAGATGGACATGTCATGATTTTATGAGGAAAAGAAAAGCAGAGACAAATATATTTATCTAAACAATATAAATATTCTTTGAATGATCAGAGTTCTCACTTGAGAATCTCAATTTTCAATAAACCAAATGGAAACAAGCAAATATGGATACAAATATGGTTGCAATGTCACTACAAAGGTTTAGGAATAAATTTCAAGAATTTGTGGTATCATTTTACTGCTCATGTTTCTGACATGTTTTTAATTTTATTTTATCAGTTTATATCACTTTAGACTTTACCAATATTAAGTAAATCCCTTGCCTAAATAAGCTTTTGTTTTTGTTCATTATCAAAGCAAGAGATCGTAAGTTCCAATCATGGTAGGACCTGACTTCTTTTCCAGCACGTGTCAAAATTGGCTTATGCTTTCTCTGTTTTAGCACTTCAAAATTCATTTATTTCATGCTTGCATACCAAAAAAAGTTTTTGTTCATGGTGGCCTTCCAAATCATTTATTTACTATCCTCACCTCTATATTAATCAATATTCCTGATAGGGCTTTATCTTTGGCAAACGACAAAAAGTCGGATAAAGTCATGAAATTTCCTGCAGTTTTGTAGCGTGGGTTTCGCACAATTTTGAAATCGACATCTGGATTTGGATTTGATATAGAAGCTACAAAGAAGAAATAGAAAAATTATTAATTCAGGATCAATCAAAGAAGATTACACAACATAAATTATATCAAAATGGTACCCAAAATAGTGCATACTTTGAAAATGGGAACATTTAAAAGGTTCATTTTTTCTAAATCCAAAACTCATGTGAAATTTTAATTTCAAACTAAAAATATTTTGGAAATTATCACAATATGTTCTTGATAAATATTGCAATTAGGAAAAAGATAATATGTTTCAAGGAAATTATTATAAACTTACGCTTCAAATTCTTTTGAATCTCTTCCAAAGTAAGATTAAAAGTGAATATTCCAGGAGTGCTTTGAAGTTCTGGAATATTAGAAATACGAGATCTGAAGATGGATTGTGCAGCATTAGTATAATCCATTAAGTTGATAGAACTCATGCATATGAGGACTCCATCTTGGGTTACTTGGACCGGACAATCAATAATATCTGCTCCATCCGTAACTGCTTTACTATAAGCAAGATCAGTGCAATCTGGGTAGTCTCCACTTGCTCCATTGTGCGAAAGGATGACAGGTTTTCCTAAAAATGAAATAATGAAATGATAGAGAGATGAAAGTCAGAATAGGGGTCAAGTTATAGCAAATCAAATAAGAAGGGACGTACCATGGTCCAAGCTGCTTTTGTTGAGATGAGAAAAGCAACCTATAAAATGAAGGTTTGGTAAAATAAATGATAAGAAATCTAAAATTTGTAAATGATATCAGTGTTATTTTTACTATTTAACCATTTCTACCAAATATGGCATGGCATGATTGACTGAGAATTTGTATTTTCACCGTTTACAATGCTAATCGCATGACACAATTACCCCTATATAACATTGCAAGTCATTTTAGACATTTTGTGATTTATTAAACATTCTTTTTTCAATATCTAATTGGTTTTGTAGAAATTAATCTTATCCATCCAAAGCATATTTCAAAGCTAGGATTTGTACATTGTTCCATACCATCACATTGTAAATGGAGAGCATACAAATCAGCTAATAAGACAAGATGAATGTTGTTCATCAAGTGATTCCCTGGACCATCATGCCAAACAAATGGTTTTCCTATATAGTTATTGTATAATTTCTTCAAATGAAATAAAACATGCTTAATTTTATAGTTAAGGTGCTCAAAAGAAGACAATAAAACATCACCTATGGCTTCTGATGGAGTTACAGGGAAGTCTGTTAGAAAACCATCAACGGAGAATTCACCATTGTCAATAAAAGAAATACATTCAGCTAAAGGATCATAACTATAATTGTATGGAATGACGATGTCATTGACAAAATCGCCTGCATATATTTCCAATCCCTCCTTGTGAGCATCGCTAACGATGGAGGTGGCTTGTGATTCTAAATATAGATCAGCTGTAACTGGCCAAATGTAATGCTTAGGAACAAGGATGCCTGTCGCAAAGGTCTTGATAAAGGTAAGATTTTTTAACAATGTTCCATAGGTCTGGTTTGTGGAAGGTTCGGTAATATCCTCCCCAAGAAAACGGAAAACCAACTTAGTCTTGGACTTCTGAAATCCTGCCACAATACTCCTTAGGAAACCAACTTCAGGTGAAGAGATATAGTTCACTATAACACTCTTTGATAGAGAAAGAATGTAACTTCTCATACTTAAGTTATGTTGACTGTAGAAAATATCATTCTGTGGGATAATAGAGAAGTTGAAATGATCAGTAAAGCTTCAATAAAGTTGAAGCTTAGCATTTAGCTGATGCCATAATGGTATATGCAGAAGTATAATTGAACAGAATAGTACCTGTACATTAAGCCATAGCGGTGATCCATCAACTTGTTTTTGAACTTGTTCAACAGAAAGGATGGGATACGAGTTGAAATCAAATCTAAATGTTCGAGAAAAAATTCCCTGTGTCACTGCTCAAATAGTGAAAGATGGTTATTATATCATCTAATTGTGAATGAAACTTTTAAATCACAATTGTTAAAAACAGAGGTTTTTTCTACCCTAAAATAATCAAACTAAAAAAAATAAAAATGGAGATATCACCTAGTAACATTTTTCTAAAACTATATTGATCATACTTTCATCATACAAGACACCAGTTAGTTGATAGAATGAGTTTGGTATTCTAAGTCATGAATGTGCAAACTTATGCTTGTTTATGAGCAATCTATCGTGACTAATCAAGAGAATTTAACAAAACATTAAAGAGGAAATGATTAGAGCAAGCTTCGATGGCATAACTGCTAAAATGTGTAAATGATGTGTATGCAACCAGCATAATTGGCATGTGTATGCACTTGCAGTAAGATCATACAAAATATATTCACATGCTATTAACTAATAAAATCCCATGTAAGGTTTTGGATTACAGTAAGAAAAATTCAAGCAAATGTAAATGGTTTTCCATAAGAAGACGAACTTACAAGTAACTTTTTCTAAATCTTTCATTGTATAATCCACAGAAAACCACCCCTGGGTCAATGCGCCATTAACAGGATAGTCTTTCTTTCCTTGAGGATAAATTGATGCAATGTCAGTACAATTGTCTAGCTTCAAGTTTGGTAGACAAACGGCAATACTGTCCTTCGTTAGTCTCACATCACACCATGATATTGTATCAGTTGAACTCGCTATCAGAGCAAAACTAAAAGCATCTAAACTAGAGCCAGGAAATAAACCAGAAAAGCCACCATTGGCTATCACAACAGGGGCATCACCTGCAAAAACTCAAATTTAATAATTATTTTATGAGAAAGTATTAGCGTCATAATCAAGGAGACTGGCAATCAACCTTCCACTGATAGTCTCTTTTATGAAAAATAAATAAATAAATTTAATGACCAAGAAAGATAAAATTGAAAATTAGCAAATTTCAACATCGAAAGACTCATCATATTATTCAGTCAAGTGCCTTAAATTTATTACATAGAAAAATGTAGAAATAATTGAAAATATAATTTCTAGAGAAATGTTTAGATCATTTAAATAGAGAAGAATCTTAAGAGTATTAATGTGATAATAAGATATCATAAAGATTTAAAAAAAAATTATAAATATACAATTATTTTGGTAATGTTATATAAAGTGTAGGGTAGTAAAATAAGTGATGGAACATGATGATGGGCTACCCAAATGATGTAATAATAATATTGATATAGTAAAGTTAAGTACTCTGATAGGGAAGATGAGTATAGGGTGGATGTTTAAGAGTGGAAGCTATGTTAAGGTACACAAACTTTTAATTGTGGTTGATTCTACAAGAAAAGATTGTAACAAACAAACATAATTTAATTCATTCTATAATAATGCAAATAAGATCACATATGAGGTATTTATCTAATTCGAGCAGTTCATCCTAGTGCATCCTAACAATCATTCCTTTAGAAATAATTTGAGGTTACTTACAATCATTCACATTGATTAATAACATTTCTAATTAATAAAGGAAAGAATTTAATAATAAATAAACTACTAAAAGAAGCCTAACGAAAAAGAACATTCATCCACAATATTAATGGAAGGAGAGTGGTCATAAAATTAAAGAAAAATAATGCAATCTTTAAGCTCTCAACTTTGGATATCCCTAAAAGAAAAGCAAGTGGTGCTAATTTTAAATATGTAATGCATTCATATAAAGTGGAAATTTGACCTAGTCTCTTTAGAAAGGTGGAGTGATGCTTGAATTAAGCATCTTTTGTCTTTAATGAAAGGATTATCACATGTACTTGTGTCTTGTCATGATTAATCTTAATCATCACAATTTTGAATTTTGAAGGAGGTGGTCAATCATGATGAGGCGAAGTGAAATCCATGATTTCCTTATGTCTTCATATTTGAATTTACGTAAGAATTCTTCCATACTATTATCAACATGTAAGCAATCCTAAGATGTATAAACATCCTAATGTAAGGCTGATTTTTTTTTTTTTTCATGTTATGCATTCCACTCCAAAAACTCTACCCTCAAAGTTAAAATGTTTACAATATGATAGGAAACACCCCAAAATAATGGAAAACATAGCAAAAATTTGCTGTAAACAATAGTTTTTCCAACAAAATTGTAGGACATTTGAGAGAAAACACTTGAAATTCACTAGTAGAAGAAGAAAAACAGCAAGATACAAAAAACGGTAATCTAGACGCTGCTAGAGACCAAAAGAAACCTAAACCTAAGAGATCTCAAATTTCAGCCAAATTCAAGATGCCCTAAACCTAGGAAAATAAACTATTTAATGCATACAATTCAAAATGAAATCTCTAAACAATCCCTACATTCAATTTCCCACCTAAACTCCCTTCAAAAACCTTCCTAAACGACGTTGTGAGGATCATGGTCGGATTGTGTGTACAGGAAGAGGCGGACTCTTCCGCCTCTATTTTTTTGGGCCAGTCCCGCGTGGACTGGATGGACCGGTCCATTGAACTGTTCTAACAAACTCTCCTCTCCAAGATCCACCTTGTCCTCAAGGTGGAAATATGCTCGTGTTTCCATGGAGGTGGCTATCCTTGAAGTGGCTGAAAAACCTTATCGAATTGCTGAATCAAGGGCTGCATTGAAAGAGAAACATCCCCTCGCTCCTCCAATCTGATCACCTCTAGCCTGTGTAGTCCCACTATATAATCTTCCCCAATCTCTTGTATGCTCCTAACCATGGTCTTAAGTGATACCATGACTTTGGATAGCCCCTCCTTCCTCCAATGTGATCACCTTCAGCCTGTGTAGTACCACCAGATAACCTTCCCTCACCTCCTATATGCTCCTAATCATGTTCTTAAGTGATACCATGACTTTGGATAGCCCTGCATCTCCCCTTATAACCACCTTTCTCCTATCCACCAATAATTTCAACGTGAGTGCTCCCCAATTGTCTTTGGTTTTCCCCAAGGTTTGCAACCACTTAATCCCCAAGATGACATCAATACTTCCTAACTCTAGTGGGAGAAAATCCTCCCTTACCTGAATCCCCTAGATGATCAACACCACTACTCTACAGATCCTCTGGCCTTTCTCCACCTTCCATGTACCCATCATCACCCATAATAATCGGTGTCCACCAATTTCACTCCCAGTTGGTTAACGACCTGAATGGGAATGACATCATGGGTAGCCCCACTGTCAATCAATACTACCATCTCCATGCCTGCTATTTCCCACTTCACCTTCATCGTATGATTCAAAGTGAATCTTATTACTGAATTCAGGGAGACCTCCGCCACATCCAAATGCAACTTATCATCCATCTCTCTCTCACCTCCCTCAGCTTCCTCGTCATCACAGACGGTAAGAAACTGAAGAGTTCGATCCCTACACCTGTGCCCTGGAGTATACTTCTCATCACACCAAAAATATAACCCATTTGCTCTCTTCTCCTGCATGGTTTAAAATTGCGCAATATGAGGCTCGCCTTTGCACAGTTCCAGTAAAAAGCGCCTTGATGCTTCTTACGCCTCGAGTTTTTTTATGAGGCTTGCGCCTCAAACTTGGTTGAGGCCCGCCTCGCCTCACTGGCATGAGGCTTACGCCTCACGCTATTTATATTAAAACTTACATAAATCTTGAAGTAAATGCCCGACATTGGACTCTATAGGAGAGGAGGAAGGGGAGAGAGCAGATCATCATAATGATGATTCAAATAAAGAACCCCTTAGTGATGACAGTGCTGATGACTTATGAGTTCTTATGTGATATGTCATTGCTATTTACTTTTGAAAATTAAAATTATATTTTAATGAAAAGAATTCTGGGATTTGGAAAAGATAGAATTTTGAGTTGAACTATATTTCATGTTGTCTTATTATTGGGATATTTTGATTTTACTTCATATCTTATGCTTTTTTATGTTTTATATTATTCACTCATTAGTATAAAAAATTTATCATTTTATGTTTACGCAATATTTTGGTTTTGAGGCTTACGCCTCAAAACGCCTTGAGGCTTACGCCTCGCCTCACGAATGAAAAACGCCTCAATACCCGAATACGCAATTTTAAACATCGTTCACTTGTATCTCCATCTCTATAAGCCTCTTAAAAATTTTCCCACTCCCTCCACCTAATGGCTTCTCCCTGGTGGTCTCATGAAATCCTCCTGATGTCAAACCCTTGGGTGCTAAATGAGTAGTCACCATCCCATAAGTTCCTCCTGAGCTGCTACTCCTGGCTCCCCACTCTAGATTCTTCTGATTTTCCATCAATTGGGCAAATTTCATGGCCTCTCCCAAGTCACAAGGCATCATGACTTTCACTGCCACTCTGGTTTCTACCTTAAGTCCCTTCCTGAAGTTCCCCTTCAAAGCAGACTCTGATAATCGTTCCACCTAACTGGTCAGGTGCTCGAATCTCTCCCGATAGTCTTCCACTGATCCATCTTACACCAGTATAAAAACTGCTCGTAGAAGTCTCCTCCCCCGTCAGTTTGAAAACGTATTAATAAACAGTCCTTGAATGCTCTCCAGCTCCTTATAGGCCTCCTCTAATCCCGCAATTAGTACCATGACAATGCCTTCCCCTCTAGACATAGGCATGCTGCTGCCAATTTCTCTTCATCCATCAACCCATTGACGACGAAATATCTCTCCACCTTATAAATCCATCCATATGCATCCTCCCCTTCGAATATGGGTATCTTCAGCTTCCTCACCTTCTGATCTCCCCTATTCCCCCTTATACCTCCATAACTTCCCCTCTCCTAAGTGTTTGACCCTCCCCACGTCTCCCGGTTTACCCTCGCCTTGTCATAACCCAAATCCCCTTCAAATTACCCTCTCCTTCCTTCAAATTCAGCACCTCGGCGGTCATAATATCCCTTCCGGTGTTCCCAATCAGCACCCCTTTGCTCCTGCCCTCCATACCCATACCTTTCCCCACGCCTAACTCCTCTATCCTCCCTTTGGAAAGGCTCCAGATGGGGTCTTCTCCCTTCTCACTCTATGATTTCCACCTTGTCTTCACCCTTACAAATTTCAGAATTCGTATTCTTTCCTTCTGGCCCTTTCGCAAATGAAACTACCGATTGGTTGTGGATTCCAACATCTTCTTCATCATATCCCATAAATCATCTACTTGCCCTTCTATAGAGGACATTTTGTCATGCACCGTTGTTTTTATCTTATTCATTTCCCCTACCAAATGTTCCTCCAGTGCATCTACCTTCTTAGTCGCCTTAAAAAATTTTGGTTTCGCTCCAAAAATCAGTAAACGTTCCTTCCTACGGATGAAAATTTGCCTCTGCAATTTTAGGAAATTAACCCCCGATGGTTCCAAGACTTGCTGACACCAATTTGATTAAAAACAGCCCAAAATAATGGAAAACAGAGAAAAAATCTACAGTGAGCAGCATTTTTCCCACAAAACTGTAGAAAATATGAGAGAAAATACTTGAAATTCATTAGTAGAAGAAGAAAAACAACAAGATACAATTGATCATCGATTCGATAGGAGGATCGATCTCTCACAAATCTCTAGATGCCGCTAGAGCCCAAAAGAAACCTAAATCTAAGAGATCTCAAATTTCAACCAAATTCAAGAAGCCCTAACCCTAGGAAAAAAAATTATTTAATGCATAAAATTCAAAAGAAAATCTCTAAACAGTCCCTACATTCAATTTCCCTCCTAGACTCCCTTCAAAAACCTTCCTAAACGATGTTGTGATAATCGCGGTCTGATCGCATGTACATGAAGAGGCGGACTCTTCCGCCTCTGTTTCGTTGGTCCCATGTGGACCAATTGGACCTGTCCATTGGACCGATCTAACACAATCTTCATAGAAATCAACTTGCTGGAACTACTAGTGATAAAATAACATTGTATTGAGGGAATCTTGAACTATATAACATTATCTTGGATGCTTGCAAAGTGGTTAGTTTGAACAAAAGTGATATGTTTTGTCATTGTTGTGGCATTACTTGAATGGGAAAAGTTTGTATTTGGGATGGTTGGTATACTTGATTTGGAGGTGGGTTAACAAGTGACCATGGAGCAAAGGGTGTAGGATGAACTTTTGTTCGAGATGAGGAAAGGGTGCTTTCAGGAAGATGGTTTTGTATGAAGGCTTATTTGGGGTTTTATGGAGGATTTTGGGTGTAGAATTGTAATCATGTTGTTGGTTTAACAAAACATGCTTTATCATTATTTCAAATTTGTTAAGTCTAGAATCACGTTAATTGAAAAACTTATTAGTCATCAAGATGGTAGAGAGGAAATTTTGAGATTTGAACAATGAGAAATTTTAAGCAAGGTTTTTCTAACTTTTAAAAAGAATCATCCTTGACTTAATAGAATCTACTAGATTTTTCTTTAATACCAATCGATTGAAATTGATGATCAGCTAGCCAAATAATGTAGTGATTTTGACGTAGTTAAGTGAAAAGCTCTTGTAGGGAAGATGAGTGTATGATGGATGACTGAGAGTATTATATATGTTAAGGCTAACAAACCTCAACTATGATTGATTCACAAATCAACCCAAGAGAAGAATGGTCATCAAACAAATTTTCAAGTGCTGTAAGAAAATAACATAACTTCATTCATTCAATAAAAATCCATATAGGTTACATATGTGGTTTTTATAGAATTCAAGCAATCAATGCTAGCTTGGTCAGTTTATCATTGCTTTAGAAGTATTTGGGGCACTTACAATTGGTCCCATGGATTAATGCATCTTTATTTAATAAAGGAAAGAAAATAAGAATAAATAACTAACTAAAACAAGCCTAAAACATGAAAAAATTCAATCACTATATTTATGGAGGGAGAATGGTCAAAAATAAAGAGAAATATATTACTTAAGCACTAGATTTTGGGCATCCCTAGAAGGAAAAACGGCTGCAATAATTTAAAATATGTAATGTATTACTATGAAGCCAAATATGGCCTAATCTCTTTAGGAACGTGGAGTGATCCTTGTATTAAGCATGTAGTGGTTTCTTTAACATGTGGGTGATCACATATACTCGTTCATCTTAATTATAACATATCATAATTCATCATAATAATCACAATTTTTTATTTAAAGGAAGGTGGACAATCATTCAAGATGGGAAGTGAAATCCACAGTTGACTTTTAGACTAATATCTGTTGAAGATGAGCAATTAAAAATAGAACTAGATGATTTGGACAAATAAAAAATAGATTAAAAATATGCCAATTAAATGAGAAGAAAAAATTAGTATCAAAGAAGTAGAAAAGTGAAGGTGTAGACCTAGGTTAACATGGAAAGAAGTTGTTCAAAATGATTTGTTAAGAATAAATTGGATACATTAGAAAGAACACTGCGGGAATGAATGGAACATTAGGATTCATAAAAACAGACCCAAATAGTAAGGAAGACATTGATGATGATATAGCCATGCATCAAGCTCAAATATCCAGCAGCCAAATGGATGGTTCCAAAAAGGGTGATCCAATGCATAGCCCAGGGAGGTTCACATATTGAAATAAATTAATCAATGATTTTATATTTAATGACTGCCTAAATAAAGTAAACTTTATAATCTTAAAACAATAAAAACAATTTAACCTTTTTATTTTCAAAATTATACTAAAGAAATATTTATAGGTTCAGAGTAACATTCATATTGTAACATTCATTTTTGTCATCTTTATTAGAATTGATCTATGGTCATACCTAGGCCTCCACAAAAAAGGGGTGATCAAATTCAGTTTTCAAGTAAATTTGATTTTATATAAGTTGACATTTGTGTCTATAATTTTATATTTGAAGGTTTTATTATTGAAAGATAAAAAACATCATATACAAATGTTATCAAAATATTACAAATCCTAGCATAAATGTCAACGAGAAAATCATAGAAATATAGAATTTCATAAGCATGAAAATGTCTCATAACGTTGATCATAGCAACCTAGAGATCTCATTTATCAACATCGTAAATAAGTAATTAGCTTGAGATTTATCATTTATCCCAACCCATATGTTCCTGTTCCTATTGAGTGTTCCATATCGTGTTAAGTCAAGTTTATGAAAATATTATTCCACAACTTCTAGTCAACTTACCTTTGCTCTACCGTTTTAAGTTCCAAGTATTTTCCACATAAATTCTCTCTCCCAACCTACTAGACGCGTCTCTTGCGCAAGTTCAAACCACTTAAATCTATTTTCTAAAGTCTACTCCACAATTGGTGCTGCAATTTAAGTCTCTAATTCATAGTTGTAATCACGTAATACTTGATTGATAACATGACTCTTGGAAACCAATTATTAAAGATTCAATTATTAACAGGATACATATATCTATGAACATTGACCGACAATAGCATACAAGGCACAAATATTGGTTTACACCAAAAAAAAGACACACATATTGGTATAAAGGATAATCAGGGACCCCTATCTTCAAAAGACAAATATATGCATGAAAAACCTAAATTTAGATCTCAAACTAGACACACTGGCAATCTAACGCCAGGTCAGATCAAACTCAAAAGTAGAAAAAAAAAAGGAAAGAAAAAATAACAGAAAGTGAACTAAGATCAAACAACAATCTCCTAGAGCCAATATCATCGAGATAAACGCGCAATAAAGCCATCAAACGAAGATGTTCTCTTTATTGGAAACCTTTGCAGAAAGCCAGAAAAACAGTGATAAATTACAAAGTATAATCCCAAAAAAGACTCAAATGTGCTTGCATTCATGAAAGGAAACCCGTCACCAGAATCCCTGCCAACCTCAAAAATCAAGCTTAATTAAGATAGATGGCCAGAAGGAAACTGAGAACGAAAAGAAAGTACCAGACAAGGTTTGCCATGGAGACGCTCCGAGCTTCTGGGCACCGACCGCACTCCAACGAAGCAAGAAAAAGAACACCAACAACGAGGACGCCGCCCGCCAGAAGCTCCTCCTTATTACCATTTCTTAGCCGCCTATAAAAGCACAAACTTCCTCAAAATCGGAGAAGTGGAAACGATGGCGATTCCTGACAAGCTCGCGTATCTCCAGATATACACTCTGACGGACTAGAAGAGGAAACTTATTAAGATCGTGGTGCGAATGTGGAAGAGAAGCAGAGAAAAAAGGAGAGAGGAAAAGTGGGGTTTCCACTTTCCACAATGTTTCTCTTATACAGCAATTCAATTTCAAAACTTCCAAATTTCGAATCTTCATCCTTCCTTTTTTTTTTTTTTTGGGAAAATAATCTTCATCCTTCCGGCTTCCAACTAGTTTCCCCATCCACATCCAGTCAGCGCCTTTACCGACCCCTTCCAGCTTTGTAATCTGAACGAGCCAGGTTGGAGAGAGGTAGCGTTGTCAATAGAAAATTATTAGGTTTAGACACCGAACATAGCAATATCTCGGGACTCAAGACACGTGTTTGTGAAATTTTAAATCAAGCATGTCAAAAGTGCAGGTAAAGTACAGTTAAAGTGCAGATAAACCAGAGTGAAAATGCAGTCAAAGTATCAAAGCGCGTCCACATATCAAATTTTAATTGGATATCCGGACTTATTTTTAAGATCCGATGTCCATACCTAATAATTTTCCATCAACCTGAACAAGTCCAGCGTTTACTAGCCCATTTATTCATTTTGGCCAACAAAAGGATGCATTGATGGGTCCTGGATAGCACTTCTGTTTGCAATAATGAAGAAGCTGAGTATTTAAATTCAAAATGAATGCTGTTTGTGGGCTGTTAAGCTAGCCAGTAGATTGACCCTACTTGATCTGTTGGACATTGATCATCCAATTTTTGGGCTACAAACGAACCGAGCCGAGCCGAGTATGTGAGTGTTCATGTTTGTGTTCATGTAATATCAGGTTGTTCAAGTTTGGTTCATGTTTGTTCGAGCTTTATTGTTTGTGTTCATGTTTGATTCATTTAAATTAATGAGTGTTCATGTTCGGTTCATGTTCAGTTCAAGTTCGTTCGTTTAGTGCTCATCGAGCTTTAAACAAACTAACATAAACGAGCTATAAACGACCTCTACTTTTAGATCAAACAAACACGAATTTAGATTAAAACATGTTCGTTCGTTTGCAAACATATTTAACGATTTTTTTTTTAACTATCAAACAAACACGTTCATAAACATATCTATGAATAAACACATTTATAATAAAAGCAATTGTCTATGTAACAAAGGCAATGATTTAGAAGCAAATCTCATCTTCACGAAATTTTCCTAACAGCAGCATTAATAAGGCAATGATTTATAAATAAATAGCCATGTAAAGCTACAATTACTTAGACAAAAAGTTAAGTAATATTTGATACCTGCAGCAATCACTGATCCAATAACAACTAGAAAATAGGAAAGAAAGAAAACTTAATTCGGCGAAGCAGGAGTCGGGGTTTGCAGGGAGAAAGAGTGGCGAAGACGTTCTGAGATTGCCAGTTCTCCCTTCCGCCTTCGTTAGCCCACGCATTTGGAAAGAAAAATTAATGAGATCGCAAGTTCGCCCTCTATAAAAATACTTAATTAACATATAATATAATATTATTTGCTTTAAATTTTATTATTTAACAATAATTATATAATTATATTATAATAAATATAAAATATTTATATTATTTATATTTATTAATTCTAAATATTAATTATTTTTATCGAGCTTATTCACGAGTTCAAAATCGAACACGAATCGAGCTTCTTATTGAGCTTGTTCACGAACTTCAAATGATGTTGTTCGCGAACATAAACGAGTCGAACGCATTAGTATTCAAGTTTGTTTATTTAAGAATCGAGTATTTAAAATATTGTTCAAGTTTGTTTGTTTAGTTAATTAAACGACACAAACAAGCTTTAATCGAACCGAACAACGAGTAACTCGTCAAACGTTTGGTTCGCTTGCAGCCCTTTCCAATTTGGTCTAATGTGCAGTCTGCTTGAGAGCAAATTTTTAGGTTCAGACATCAGATAAAGAGAATCATCCAGATTTCTCTCTGTTTACAGTAAATGCGCAATCAAAGCCCAGCTTCTACAGTTAATGTGCTTTGAGTGCATTTTTAGTGTAGACAAAAAAAAATTCTATACAGTGTCCGAACTTAATAATTTCTTCTGGTTGAGAATATCTCAACGGATCTTTAAAAAAAATGATCAAATTTGATAATTATGAATTTTCTAAGCACTGACTTATTTTAATGAGTGTAATATGATTATATTAACTACTTACTCCATTATATTCCGCTCAAAATAAATTAATAAAAATTTTTCATAATTAAATTTGAATTAGATATGTTAACCCAAACTTGTTAATAGTAATTTGTTCAATAGTTTTGACCAGCCTTGATATAATAGAACTGATGAACAAGTATCCATATATTCTAAGTCTGAGTTGTCTGAATGGGCATTTCCTTCCTAAATTCCCAACCAAAATGAGAGAAGCAATATGTCAGTTAGGGTGGGGCGTCTTATAGCGCAAAAAGAAAATGCAAATGATATGTAAGAAAAACAAAGAAAAAAACTTACAACATCAAATTAGAACCTAGACAAAGAAAAGAAAATCTTCTAAAAAGAATAAATAATACAATCTAACATCCCCATAGAGAAAGGGACCAGCGGAAAAAGGAAAGACAAAAAAAGGAAACCAAAAATCCTCCAAACCAAGTCACAAGCTAAGAGCATAAACCATTAAAATGTTGTCAAACATCAAATAAACATTCCAGGAGAATCATCCGGAAAGCAATGCACAACCATCAACAAAAACATTGAGCCAGCGAAAATAAAGTCACAGATCAAAATATCCTCCCAAAAAAGAAGAGAACCTCTGAATCAGGAAAAAAGGAAAAGAATTCCTTCCAGCCCAAAACATGCAAACACTTCTAAGATCTGCAACAACTCTAGCATCTCCTAGTAACAGGAACTCCCAAAAGTAGCGAGTAAGACAAATATCCAATCCAGCCCAAAAAAAACCTCCATCGAAGAATATCTTCAGCCGCCTATCGACCAACAAGAAACAAGTGAGTTAAATAGAAAAAACTCCGACTTCCAAGAAAAAGGACAAACCTTTAGAAGCTAAAACTGACCATCCAAGGTTTTTAGAAAAAACATTGTAGCCAACTCTACCCAGATAAAAATTCCATAATAAAATGAAAATATTTCCAATGAAAAATATCAGCAATAAGATTAGAATAGATAAGTATACTCAAAGTTTCAAGGTTAGAAAATTTATTTTCAAACATCCTGAAAATTCTTTCTTTCCAAATAAAGTAACTAGAACAACTAATAGACAATAAAAAGAAATTCTTAACATGAGAATCAAAGTTAAGAGGAAAATAATATCCAGTAATTCCACTAAATTTGGCATGAATTGGAAAAAATTAATATGAGGCAGAAAGTTCGAAATAATACTAAAGGAATAATCACATTAAAAAAAAGATGATTGTGACTTTCATTAGCTTTCAAATAAAGATACAAGAAGTAGATACATTAATATTTTTCTGAACGAGGACATCAGATGTTTTAAGCCCCTTTAACAATGCCATCCAAGCATAGCAAGAATATCCCAAAGCATATTTCTTATGCCAAATCAAATTTTACCACTCCACTTTATTAAAAGAGTCATAATAAGCTCTATAAAACATATTATATGAAGGAAGAAAAACTCCATTCCAAAAAATGTTTGAAATTTGTGGATTCGTAATAGTAACTTGAGATAAAATAACAATAATAGCCAGGCACAAAGGAGAAGCCAAATTCCAGCAATTATTAAAAATCTAGTCCCCTAATTTCAAATTAAAAGAATCTGGTCCCAAAACAACACTATTCAATAGAACACTCTCCTGAACTGACCTCCCTAAACACCAAGGATCCCAATATAAAAAGAGGGAACTGTTAGGAAAAAATATTAAATTGAATCTTACCTTTAATATCTCTAGCAACCGAAGAGATATTCTTCTAGAATATAGAAATTGACTCTACCAAGGCTTCCAAAAAGAGAGATATTTATGCTTTACCCAAATAGCCAAAGGACCAATGTCATTAATGATTCTCCAAATAAGAGAACAATTATGAGCAAAACTGAGAGCTTCAGGTTCAAAAATACCCAACCCCCCAATTTCTCTAGGCTTACAAACTTTATTTCAAGTAATGATATGGATCTTCATACTCATAGGATCACCATGAAAAAGGAAAGTAGAGCACATCTTTTCTAAAAAATTTAAAACAATATTTAGGAAAAGATATGCCCCTGATCCAGAAAGAAATAACATTGGATATAGTGAAATTCAAAAATTATACACTCCCAACAAAAGAATGAAATTTTACTTTTCAACCAGGAAACAATATTGTAATCCTACTAAATAAAGGCTGAAAATCAGCAACTTTCAACTTCTTATCAAAAAGAGGTAAACCTAAATATTTTATAGGATATTCAGAGATTCTGTTGCCAAGAATGAAACTAATAGTAGCTTCTAAATGACAACTTTTTTGATATAATAAGAGAGCTTTTATCAGTGTTAACAAATAAACCCATGGTAGCCGAAAAATAAGCCAATATATTATTAATCTTTATATCATTCTCTAGAGAAGCTTTACCAAAAATAAGAACATCATTTACATAAAGCAGATGAGAAATAATATTATTACCAATTTTAATCTCCACAAATCCATTAATTTGAGAATCCAAAAGATTTGAAAAAGGAACTATAATAATACAGAAAAGATAAGGAGAAAGTGGTCAACTTTGTCGAATACCCGAAGAAGAATTAAAAAACCTATGCATAAAACCATTAAGAATAATGGAAAAATGAACATCTTCTATGCAACCTTTAATCTAAGATATAAAAATCCGAGGAACCCTTTTTGAATCATCCTAGAGACTAAAAAATCTCTAGAGACCGTATCAAAAGCCTTATGAATATCAAATTTAGCACAAAAAAACTTATACCTAGAAGAGAAATTAAAATCTCTAAGAAGTTCAATAGCAAGAATAATATTATCTGTAGAGATCCTCTTCTTAATAAAACCATATTGGATTTTGTGAATAATAAAGGGCATCACACTCTATAATTTGTTAGCCAAAAGTTTAGTCATTAGTTTATAAAAATATTGCATAAAGAGATGGGCCTAAAATCTGAGACATTAAAAGCATTATTCTTTTTGGGAATAAGAGAAATGGAAGATGCTTTAGTAGCTATTGGAATAAAATCATAATTTAAATAATAAAGAATATCTTTGCACAAACTAGGGCCAACTATCTCCCAAGTAGTCGTGAAAAATTCAAAAGTATAGCTGCAGAACCTAGGGCAGAGTTTTTGGGGTTGTTTAAAACAACCTTTTTAATTTCTTCTACCAAAATCAGGAGAATCAAAGCCACTTTTAAATAATTCAGAATAACATTATCATAAAGAATATTGAACGAGGTGGAATTAGCCAGAATAGGATAATTAAAAATAAATTTAAAATAATTCATAAATGTATTTGTAATATCAATAGGGTTCATAACAATTCCTTGAAAAGAAGAAATACCATGAATCTTATTGTAATTCTGCCAGCATCTGATTTTGGGATAAAGAAATCCTAGATCATCTTCTCCATAGGTCATCCATTTTTTTTTAGCCCTCTTATAATCCCAAGAAGACCAAAGAGAAAGATGATCTTTAAAAAGGGAATCCATATTAATAAGAGCTGAATTATTATTCTAATTAAGCAGATCTTTCTAAATAAGACTACATAAATCACTTTCTTGCTTCTTAAGATTCTCAATAGAACAGGAAAGGTACTTAGGGGAAGCCCAATCTTGCTGCTTAATTAACATTTTAAGTAACAGAAGCTTACCATAAAAGCAATTGATAGGATTACCAACAAATGTTTTAGAAAAGAAAGCAACTCTCAAAAACCATCTATTTTGCACCAATAATTTTTTAACGTAAATCTATAATTAGTAGAAGAACAATTATTGCTACAAACATAAGAGGAGAATGATATGAGAAAAGAGGGTTATCAATAACATAATAAGAAGAAGGATAAGCATTCTAAAAGTTTATGAGTGTTGTTAAACCCTAAAGAACTAGTCTCAAGGCTAACCAAGAGGGGGGGGGGGGGGTTGGTAATTTAAAATTATCTTAAAGGAAAAAAAGAAATCTTTTTTAATCTTTTAAAATAAATGATTTATACGGAAGCAACACTAATTTCTCAACAACAAAACTTAGAGATTTCGAACACAAAACAAATCACCGAATAATACAAAAATTAAATAAATAGAAAGAACATACTAGATTTATAGTGGTTTGGTCAACTTGACCTACATCCACTCCCCGGAAACCTCCTTTCCAGGTATTACACTAAAAGTAGTGTCTCTCATTTTAACCCCACAACAAGGCGGAGAAGCCCTTACAAAAATTTTCCATCGACCCGATGAGACAGAGTACCTTGAATCCTTTTACTCCCTCTTGGAGTAGATAGAGTACCTTGGAATCCTTTTTTACCCTCTTAGTGAAGGTAGAGAACCTAGATCCGATGCTCATGAAGATCTCCCTAGAGCCACTAAGGAACCAGAAAATCAAGTTAAAGAAGATAGTGGAAACCTTGCTTGGAGTAACCTTTGTGAATCCCTCACAACTCACCCTCATAAGGATCGCTCTCTCCCAAGCTCTCTCTCTCTCTCTCTCTCTCTCTCTCTCTCTCTTTCTCTCTCTCTCTCTCTCTTCTTTAAGCTCTCTCTTCATATAACCTCCACAGAAAAAGATTTCTGATAAGAATATTAGAAATTCTTAAATAGTGGGCTTAAAAAACCTTAAATTTAAAGGCATTCCATCTTCTATTTGTACAGTACGATACATGTATCGTACGATACGACCAATTCAATTCAGACTCATCTAGGAAGATAGTTTAGATGAACTGTTCAACATTTATAAGATATCGTATAATATGATCCAAACATCGTATGGTAAGATATGTAGAAATTCCTTTTATTTATTTGGGATGATCCTTGGTATGGCCAACTTCGCACATGGGAGATCATCCAGCACCATAGCCATCATACAGTATTATCAGTACAAAATCATATATTTCGCTTGGTACACTTTGAGGGATAACTAATTTCGTACATGGGTAATAATATAATACGAACTATATCATCCACTATTATCAATCACAATAATTATCCATAATTTGATTGTCTAATATTGTGAAATTAATTAAGAAATATTTTAATAAGGGTGTACAATACGAACCAAATTGTATTGTACGATCAATATAAAATTAGTATCTTCCTTAATCTATGGCGGCTAGGGTTTTGACAGAGTACAACACTTCATATAGTACGAGTTCAAATCTTACAAAATGAAAAACTTCATATTATATGAAACCAAAATTATATAATATAAATTACTTTAAAAAAAAAGACTCAAAAATATTTTTATCTCTCTCCCTATGTGTATACAAGGTTACTAAGCAAAGATATCCACCCAATTATGTGATACAACTAAAGAAAGAAGAAAATACATAATAAAATGAAAATCGAGTGAAACCCTAGTCTTTGTAGTTTTGAGCTGATCAAAATTGTAAGTAAACAGTGGATAGATTTCTTGAAATGTTAATGTTCATAAACACAAAACAAAAATATCACAAAGACTTGAGAAAGCAGTAATAGACACAAAAATGCTCGTTATCCTCAAAATCATAGTGTTTGAATCAGGTTTGCAACAATCTTCCCATTTTTGAAGATGGAAAACATTATTATTTTTAGATTTTCAAAAAAGTTGATTTCCTCTAAACTCCCACTTAGATGAAAATCAATTATTAAAAAAGTAGTGTAAAACCCATTTTTTTAAGTAATATACAAACAATAACAACAACAACAACAACAAATAATAAGATAAAATAAAGATAATAACAACAAACAATAAAATAAAAAATGAAATAATGATAACAATGATAAATAACAAAATACTACTCTTGACATCACAAAAAGAGTGAAAACAATAGGAAGAAAAACGACAACAAAAACATGAAAGGCATAAGATAAAATAGACTTAAAATGACAAATAACTCAGGGTAAGTAAAGAACTATTATAGACATGAGAACTCTCATAGGCATTTTTCAAAATGTAATAAACTTACTCTATAAATATAAAAGACTAAATAAGATAAGTGTTGACTTTATTGCAACTAAAGGATTTGGATTGTAGAGTTTGCATACCCAGCTTAACATCTTTATAGGCTAAAATCCTTTGTTTAAACTAACATCTAATTTAAGAATTATAATTAGATAGGAAAATTTAAACTTTACAAACTTCTAGCATGATATATATAATAGATTGTTACTGTAAATGTGATGAATGAAGATCCTGGATTTTCTAAAATTTTAAGTATATTATGAAACACACGGATATTTTAAGATTTAAAGATTGAATATGAAGATTAGCTAATATAAGTTAGGATCATTTTGCACATCGTTTATCAACTTTTGGCTCACAGTGCACATCTTTTATTTTTAACACACTTAGTGCATCTTTACTTTTGGTTTTATTGCACATCTTTTAATTTTGATCTCATTTTGTGCCTCTTTTGAATTTTGTTTTGCAAACTGCTTCCTTTCTAAACCTTTAAGATTCCCAGTTGTAAGATTATCCTCCAAATAAAATAAAGAAATAACACACTCTCTTTTTAGTGAAGAATAATCTTTAAGGCAAACCCAAGTTTTCTATTACGAATAAAGAGCCTGATGTAGAAAAATAATGAATTTCATTCTTCAAATTGTAGAATATATCAATGATATAAAAATATGTAGTAGAGTGAGTAAGTTTGCATTTCAACATCTTAATTCCAATTTGATTTAGACATCTAGTTCACACAAGGGAATTATCATGCAAAGGAAATAAGTTGGGATATGAAACTTTATAAGATTCGTTTATCTTTCAAGTTTTGATAATGTCAATAATTACTTATTAAACTTTTAAGTCATAATAGAAGTATGTTTATTGCAAACAACAAAGAGCATTGTGGAGTGTTCATTCATATAATATGATTAAAATCATGCAGTATGAGCTCAATAGTATAGTATGATTAACATAAGCACATTTTATACAGATTTCTTAAGTGAAAAGAACATAAAAGAGATCTAAGAGCATAAAACTAGCTAGAAAGAAAAAGAAATACCACTTGAAAGTTAGGAAACAAACATAAAGATTTTTTTTTAAAATAAAAGGATTTTAATATAAGAGGTACTAAAAATGTGATTTAGACTCAAAACAACAAAGTACAAAAGGAAACATGGATACAAAAAGAAAAGTATACCATGAATAAAACTGGTATAGAGGTGGATCCTGATTATAAGGTGGCTATGGAAGTGGCTAAAAAAACTAGCTAAAACTATCATATTATTGTTGGATGGAGGTGAATTTCTATTGGATGTTTCCAAACTGCTCCCTAAACCAACCCATATCATTACCATGCTGGGTTTATTGTTGATTCAGGCGAGTCTCAAGTCTTTCAAATCACTGAATCAACTCCTTGTATTGGTAGTGGTAAGGAGGTGGTGTTGGTGTGTGATCAGTTATAGGGGAAGCTTCTTCTTCATCATCAAAGAGCCGATCTTCTGGCTCCTTATTTCTATGAAAGAGCATTCGAAAGGAGGCATCTAAAAGGATGATTGGAGTGTGCTAAGGAGGGGTAGGATATGTGATGCTATATTTTTTATTCAAGATATACCCAATCACATGTCCTACAGTGAGGTTTTGCTTTCTCCTTGTGGTAGGGAGTCAAATGGAAGTGAGATTTTGGATGTAATCAATTATCAATTAAGCTTGATCCATTTGTGTATTTGATATTATGAAGTAGGTGATAATTGGTAGTAGAGGAATCATATTTATCCGGTCTCTAGCTTTAGGGATAATATATGTTCTCAGAATGTGTTGGATAACCCTGACATTTTTAATTTAAAGTGTATAATAAGGATTGTTGGTAGTTCAAGGAAGCATTTTGAAGTAAGAGGTTCACAGCACTCTAGTCAAAGTCGGATCTGGAGGCCATGATAAGGGGTCTATTTCCTTGGGTGTTTAGCTAAAGTTGCTCTCTTATATCCTCTTTAGTAATTTCCACATTCTTAAACACACACGAGAAACCATTACAGTAGCATCCCAATTAATCCTAAGGTTTGCTAGGAACTCTAAAAGGAATTTAGATTGAAAGGGATAGGAAAAAATTTAAGTGTTGTGTACTTAAAGAGGCTCATTACTGAAAAGCTAAGGGTATGTTTATTAAGAAGCATAAAGGGTATGATCTTGGCCTCTTTATATTTTCGGTAGGCGGCTTCATCAAAAACCATCAGAAAGAGTCATCAGTTGTGTTTAAAATTTTAAGTTTTGACTCTCTTATCCACTGTGTGTGTGCACGATTACTCAATTATAATCACACTCTCTTAGACTCAAGAAAATAAAGAAAATTAAAGACTTCATTACATGAAACCCTAATATATTTTGTCTTGAAGTCTTCAATAGTTTGGAGTATCATTTCCCTAAAATGTTAGTACACACAAACAACAAAAATAAAATGTCCAGTACATGCTCAGGAGAAATGATAAAATTAATTAGAACAATAATATTTTTCTATCATGAAAATTACATTTTGAAGATGGATTCCTAAGTTGCAAAAATTTAGAGATCATTTTGTCTCTCTTTACCGCTTCTTTCAGCCACCACCACCTCCTCCTCGTGATCAGTATCCCTATGGGTTCTAGTTTTTTTTTGTTTATATTGTTGTCTATTTTTGTGATGTACTTACTTGTTCTATTTAGTATTTTCTTTTTCCTCATGTTTGTGATGTCAAAAAGGGGGAGTAGTGTGTTGTTTGCATCCTTTATTTTAGTGAAACTAGTTTTATTCTTAATTGACTTCTATTTCTAATTATGTCTTGTATTTCCTTAAAAATTAAAAAAAAATATTTAACTTTCCTTACTTTTAACATTTCACATTCTAAGGAGAAGTTTCAGAGGACGTCAAAAGCTTTCAGTATTTTTAAACAATAATATTTGTCATCATAAAAAAGGGAAAGATTATTACAAATCTAGGCTCAAGTATTGTGAATTTAATGATAACAAACACTATCATTTCTTTATCAATGTTATTTTACATATCTATTTTTTTGCCCTGTTCACTAACATTTCGGGTCAACAAGTCCACTAGCAACGTTAATCAACTTAAGATTGGGTAGACAATGGTTGAGTCTATCTGTAATTTTAATTTTAATGTACTTTTAACTTTCTTGAGTCAAATCATGTATATGGTGGACACTAGGCTGAGTAACTTGGCACACACACACTCAAGGGAGTGAGTTGGTGAGTTAGATAAATTTTTAGTTTTTGAAATAATTATAAAATACGATGTATATCATACTGGACGATCAGTTAAAATAAAAATCCCTTATTAGGGCACCTATATTAATTAAGAGTGATTAAATTGATCGTATTGTATGATCCATATCATACATGAAGATTAGTTATAATTATGAGAAATAGCCGCCAATCACAATTTAGGCAATATTTTAATATTCAATTTTTTTTTCTAATCATATACAATACGATATACATTGTATTGGAAGATTTATGACAATCTGGCCTAAATTGTTCCTATGGTTAAGGGATTAATTATGGTAGAATTACTCGATTATTTCATACATGATGATCAAAGGTGATGGTATTAGACGACCCGATAGATATATGGGATGTTACTTGATCGTCCAGCTCCATTCAAGATAAAAAACATGATTTTTCTTTTAATCATACAGGGAGATCGTACAGGATGTCCCGAGAAATTTTAGGGACGATATTTAAATCATCGCCCATAGTTACCTGTCATATAGGACGATTAGTACAATATCTTGAACTAATCGTATCGGATGATCGTAGAATCATATTGGATTATTAGTGAAAATAATAAAATTGATTGTACATGGAATGCTATCCATACTATTTGTAAGGGATGTTTTATACTAATCATATATGATTATCTCATGATCGTACTGGATGATCTTTGATGTAAAATTGAAAATTAGGGCTTCTTTTTAAGGCTTTCTATTTAAACTCTCATATTTTCTTGAGAAGGCATCTTTTGCTATTGTCTTGTTTTGAGAGGGAACTTAGAGGAAGAGAAGGAGAGCTTTAGGAGGGAAGAAAGGGTGAGATTCTTGTGAAGGGGAGTTGTGAGGTATTCACAAAGCTTACTCCAAGCAAGGTTTTGATTTTATTCTTCAAGCTCCTTTCTTGGTTTTCTTGTGGCTTTAGGGAGACATTCTTTAGCATTAGATTTAGGTTCTCTACCTACTCCAGGAGGGAGTAAAAGGATTCTGGTTCTCTACCTATACCTACGAGGGAGTAAAAAGATTTAGGTTCTCTACCTTTATTAGGAGGGTAAAAAATATTCAAGGTACTCTGCCTCACCCAGTTAGTGGAAGAGATTTTTTGTAAGGGCTTCTAAGCCTAACTATGGGGGCTAAAAGAGAGACAATAAAAGATTTAGTGCAATACTCAGTGGAGGCCTCTGGTTAGTGGACTTATGTCAGTTTTAATTGAACCACTATAAAATTTGGTATGTTCATTCTTTTACTTATTTGTATTTTAATTTCCACACTCATTTATGATTTTAGTGTACTTGAAATTTTTTATTATTGTGAACTTAATATGCTTCTGTATTGTGGGATAATCTTGTTTGTTTTAAAACATTTTAAAAGATAAAAAGACTTTTATTTTTTTAGTTAATTTTAAAAAAAAACCAATTCACCCCCTCTAGGTTAGCCTCAGCCTTATTCTTAAAGGTTTATCAACCTTTACAGATTTTCATTGCACTTGTAGGAGATTTAGGACCCACATCAACTTTTCAAAACTTAACTAGTCTCCTTTAGGAAAATTAAAGTCAATGATGATCATTATCGTCATTTTCAACTCATCGTTGATAAGTGATATCTTCTTCCCTTAGGGAGATATATCATTTAGCGTAGTGTTTTTGAATATGAAAATAATGTTGTTTTTCGTCCATGATATGGTAATCAAATACATATAGAATCTCATTTTGACATTCAGGGCCATATATAGCTCTCCCTTGGATTTGACTATTAAAATTAGGATGAAATTTTTAGTTTCTTTTTCTAAACCCATCAAGGAATGATATCTTCACCTCCCGAGGGGATATATCATTTGTAATAACGTGTTCGATTTTGAGGCTAAAATTCTAAATTAAAATTCTTAAAGAAAATTAATCTTTAAAAAAACACTTTCAACCTAAACCTGATCATAGTTGAGAGTTTAATAATGATAAATTTGAATCCTTTTATTAGGATATAGGGATAGAGTGTAACTTTTCTACCCCTAGGACCCCTTAGCAAAAATAAATAGCTTAATGAAAGAATAGAAGTATGGAAAAGCTGTTAGAGCCATACTAGCTTAATATTGTCCCCTAAGATACTTTTGGGTAAAAGCTAAAAACACCATATTTTACGTATTGAATAGAGTAAATGATTGATCCAAGTTAATAAGACACCCTATGAGCTCCTTAATGGTAGGAGTCCCAACCATTCCCACTTGCATGTCTTTGGATGTAAATGTTTTATCCTAATCAATGGAAAATCGTCTCTAAGAAAATTTGATCCCAAATTTGATGAAGGAGTCTTCTTAGGTTATTCATATGTTGGTAAGGCCTATAAAATTTTCAATAAGATAACCTTAGTATTAGAATAATCTATCCATGTTGTGTTTAATGAACCGTATAAAACCTCTGAATCTATACTAGAAGAAGAAGAAGTAGAGGTCATCCAAGGGTTAGGAGCTACTAACTTAGGGGATATAGTAAAACCTCAGTAGCCTTTTCCTAGAGAATGGAGATATTCATCTAGTTATCCTAGAGAAGTTATACTAAGAGACCGATCTGAAGGTGTTAGAACTATGCCTGGACTTAAGAAGGAGGTTAATCATTATACATTTATCTCCATGATAAAATACACCAACATAGATCAAGCCTTAGCTAATGAATTATGGATCCTAATAATGCAAGAAGAGGTAAATTAATTTATTAGAAATAATGTATGGGAATTGGTCAAAAGACCTAATAACTAGAGTGTGGTAAGTACTAAATGGGTTTTCAAAAATAAAATGAATGGCTTTGGCATAGAGATGAGGAATAAGGCTAGATTAATAGCTAAGGGGTATAATCAGATTGAAGGAATATTTTAAGGAAACCTTTTCCCTTATAGCTAGACTAGAAGCTATTAGGGTGTTACTAGCATTTGCATGCTTTAGAGGATTTAAGTTGTACAAAATAGATGTTAAGAGTACCTATTTAAATGGGTTGATTAAACATGATATGTATGTTAAGCTACCCACCAATTTTTAAAATTCTCAATTTTTTTATCATGTTTTCAAGTTAAAAAAACAGAATTATATGTATTAAAGTAAGCACCTATAGCGTGGTAAGAAAGGCTAAGCACATTCCTCCTAAAAAGAGCCTTTATTAGGGGTAGTGTAGACACCACCCTATTCCTTATGAAAGTAGGAAAATATTTACTCATTGTTTAAATTTATGTCGATGATATATTATTCGGATCCATGAATAAACTCTCTGTAATGAATTTTCAAAAATAATGAGTACGGAGTTTGAGATAAGCATGATGGGAGAGCTTATTTATTTCCTAGGATTTAGTGCAAAGCAAAGGGATGATGGAACCTTCCTTAGCTAATCAAAACTTATCAAAGATATTCCTAATAATTATAAGATGGATAATACTAAGGTAATAAATACTCCCATGAGATCTACTATTAAGATAGATAAGGATATAATTAGAAAATCAGTTAATTAAGAAAAATATAGAGGGATGAGTGGATCACTACTTTATTTGACTAGAAGTAGACTTGATATAATGCTTAGTATATGTCTTTATACTAGATTTCAAGCTTATCCAAGAAAATCTCACATGGGTGTTATTAAGAGAATCCTTAGATACATATTAAACACCAAAAACCTATATATATAGTACCCTAGACATATCTCATCCTTTGAGATCATAGGATATTATGACTCTGACTTTATAGGATGTAGGGTAGATAGGAAAAGTACATAAGGAACCTATCAGTTTATAAGTCAATCATTAGTTACCTAGTCTAGTAGAAAGCAAAATTCAATAGTCATATCTACCACTGAGATAGAATATATTTTTGGAGGAAGTTGTGTTACTTAAGTCCTATGGCTGAACTAATAATTCTTAGATCTTAGAGTGACTATAGGCACAATTCCTATCATGTGTGATAATACTAGTGCCATTTATATATCAAAAAAATCTAATTCAATACTCCCAAATAAAGCATATAGACATTAATCATCATTTTATAATAGAACATGTAGCCATGGGGGATATAGAATTGCACCATATAGCTACCATAGACCAATTGGTAGACATCTTTACCAAACCACTAGCCTATGACACCTTTAGAACCTTGAGGACTATACTAAGTGTTATAGAAAATCATGCTTAATTCAGGATGAATCTAAATCATTTTATCATTTGAAATCAATCAATCTTTCTTTTTTGCATTAAGTTTGTGTCATGTTAAATTTGAGTTTGTTTGTATGTGTTGCTTTATTTTACATTTTTTTTATTTAGTATATGCTCCTTGATCATCACACACTCTTCACTGGCTAAAACCAAAAAAACAAAAAAAATCAAAAAACTAATATAAAAATATATTTACATCATACTATATGAATCACTTTGTACTGTACGATCTACACATCCTTACATGAATCTCCAACCTTATTTAAATCAATGATCTAGATATGCTCAATTATTGATGATCATACTATATAAATACCATTTCATATTATATGATACATGTGTCAAAAGCTATTGTACAAATTCAAGTCTATCGGTATGATAATAATTCCACTTCGTATTGTACAAACAACTGTTTATATTGCACGATCTATTTACTAAAAAAAGTGTACAAGCATCTCCTCGAGATAAATAAAATCTCTTAAGATTGTCCAATATGATACTGATCATACTGTATAATTTTACCACCTTTTTTGACAAGTTGTCTAGACGATTCAAATCTTATTATATGATTAGCTAAAAATCTATAAATTGGTGGGGTTTCTATGTTTTGAATTCACTCAAATCCTTAAATTCCTTTTTTCTATCAAACTCTTACCCTCACATTGCTACATTCTCAAATGGTCGGAGGCAGCAATGAGGTCACATCACCTAAGGAGGCTCTTCCTCTCATCACCCTGTAGATGATCACTATCAATATACTGAAGATGAAGCTGCATAACACAGATACAAGGAAGCTCTCATCACCCCATCTAGACTATTGAATCAAAATGCACTGAACTATAAGGTGATGAACCTTTTTTCCTCAACTACTCTTTATTTTCTCAATATTATTACATGTCCTTTCAACTTTGAACTACTATATGAATTTCTTATAAACCATAGGATTAGTATAGCTGCACCCATCATAACTTCCTATGTGTGTTGTCATCTTGTAGAAATCACTAAACAAGATTTTGGGGAATACATCCTTCTTTCCATGGAAGGACCTTAACACTAATCTATGGCCTCTAGGACTGATTTTGTTTGGAGTGTGTAAAATCTAACTATCCAAAATGTCACCCTAAATCAACACCAACCTATAGTCCACCCTTTAAATAAAAATACACATGTTATCCAATATATTCTCTAAACCTTAATCATACCTAAAGCTGGAGATCGTGTTAATATCACTCCACTCCTTTTCTTGGTCACCTACTTCATCATGTTTGATACCTAGTTTAATGAAGCTAAAATGATTGCTAATTATATCAACCCCCAAACCACTTCCATCAATTAGGAGAAAGTAAAATATCACTCTTAGAAGCAATGTTGTTATATTATTGAAATAAAATATAAACTAATCTACCATGCACCTCCCAATAATGTTCCTATTTTCTACACTGATGCTTCTTTATGTATTCTTTTCCATCCTTAATAGGGGAAAGAGCACGAGGAACCTGATTATGTTAAAGAAGGGGGAGCTGGTCCTATAGTTCCACCTTCACTAGAACTAACACCAGCATAAATACCACCACATACACCAGCCTACCTCTCTTACACTCAGGAGGAGATAATACATATACTCGATCGACTGAAGTTCCACCTAGACTAGCATACTAAGCAATAATAACAGCAGTACAAGGAAGATATTGGTTAGTTTGGGGATCAATTTTCCATGACCCAAGAACAATTCTCCTTGATGTAAAAATATTTTCAACCACCACCACTACCTCCTGATTAGGGGTTTCCTATGTTTAGTTTTTGTGTGAAGTATTTTATATTTTTCATGTTTTGTAGTTCTTTCATTTCTTACGTGTTTTTTTCCTTTTTGGTGTTGTCAAAAGGAGGAGCAAGTGTTTCTAAGTGTTTGGTTGTCTGTATGTTTGCACTTATTAATACTTTTTTGCTTATAATTTAATTTATGTTCTTTTATTCTTTTGATTTTTTAAAAAATTTTAAAAATAAAAAGAAATTATCTTACTCCTATTTTTAAAATCTATCACCCAATGAAGGGGGTGATTAGGAGAAATAATATTAATTTTCTCTTCAATCAAAAATGATTTCCATCATAAAAATGAGAGAGATTATTGTAATCTAAGGTACTTAGCTTATGATTTTGATGATAACAAATATTATTGATTGAGATTTTACTTCTCTAAGAATATATTGGATATTATTTTATCTATGGGCGCTAACATTTTGGGTACATCATACACTGTTAAAGATTACTGAAGTCTCATGTTTAGGTAGAATAGGACGTCAATAAAAAGAGTCTAGAATTTTAATTTTCTTATAGTTTATATTTCTTGAGTTTGTCCATGTAAGGGTGTATGAAAAATAGGTAACCAAGCACACACATAGGGGGAGTAAGGAAAATTTAAGAAAAAAATATTTTTATCTAATCATACCATATGATTTCAATAATATTGTATGACATGTTCTCTTAAAAGGAGATATAATGGCTAATTGAATTATTAATTCTAATAAATTAATTATACTGTATGATACTTGTCATACTATATAATTTATTTTGATCCAAAATCCCTAGCCTCCATATAAATTAAGTAAGAATTTTTAAAAATGAGTTGTGAGCTAATCGTATTATACAATCTAAATTATACTGTATGATATTTGACATCTTAATTAAATTATCCTCGATGATTAGTCAACTAAATTAAGGCTTATTAAATTTGGCTAATCATACTATGCAATCTTGATCACACTATACGATCTTGATCATACCGTACGATTGATAGAGATAAAATTTGATCATCCCAAAGATCATACCAAATGAAATCTTGATTTTTACACAATTGTATAGTATGATATTTATATTGTTCTATATAAAATATTAATATTACATAGACCATGTTGTACAATATGAATCATATTGAATGATTGATAAAGATAATTTTTTGTCTCCCGCATGATCATCATGTATAAATAGAGCAAAATTAAACTAATTATATTATACAAAGTTATGATCATACTGTATAATATGTTTGTTAAAATTGTGTCATTCATTTGATTGATTGTTTTTATATATTGGATGTGTCGTGGTTTTGAACTGATTGTATTATACAAATAGAGACAAGTATATTGAAAAATTAGTGTTTTTTGAAGACTAATACTTAATCATCCTTTTGAAGTCTTTTCACATAGACTTTGACTGTTGAAGAAACTCTGAGAGAGATTATTCTTAAGAGACCTTGGCCTTAGAAAGGGAAGGGAAGGAGAGGTGTTATGTGAGGGAGAATGAGTATGAGGGGTTTCACACAGTTGCTCCAAGAAAGCTTGCACCTAGCTTCCTCCTATGAACTTGGTAAGTTCTTAAAGATTCTCTTAGGAGAGAAGATTCAAAGTAAAGAGTCTGAGGTTCTCTTCCTTCACCGGGAAAGTGAAAAAAATTGTGCTTTTCTTCCTTCACCAAGTGGGAGAAGAAGGATTACAGATTCTTTGCTTTTATTAGGAGGGTGAAAAATGAATTAAGGTATGCTATCATCACTAAGAGAGTGACATAACTTGAAATTCTCTACCACACCAGGTTTGGTGGACGTGATTCTTGTCAGGGCTTCTCTGCCTTACTATGAGGGCAAAATGAAGCAAGGAGAAGAGTCACTATAGTATAAGTGCAATAGCCGAAGTGGAGGTCTCTAGGGAGTGGATGTAGGTCAAGGTTGACCAAACTACTATAAAATCTATAGTGTGATCTTTTATATTTGCTTTTACTTTTTTGCATTTTTATTTCTACAATTTGAAATTATTGCACAAATCTCATCATTTACTATCAACTATAATTAGATTAATTTGTGGTTTTCACACGGGTTAAGTTAATTACTTTAATTTTTTAAACTTGTTTTCTGAATTAAAAAAAGTATTACTATTGCAATATATTTTATAATAAGTATCAATTCACCCCCCCCCCCCCCCCCCCCCGTCCCCTCGCCTGCGCGTTTTTTTTTCTGGTGTTTGTTCTTTGAGGTTTTACAACATACATGATCATTCAGAATGGTGGCCTAGCGGGCTTTCCTTTAAAGATGGTTTATATTTTTATCTCAATTGTACTGTGTAATTGGTGGCCAATTATGCCAACAAGTAGAAGGAAAGTCACCTGTAATGATAAAATGATAAAGATGCTTTAATGATGATAATGATGAATATATTTGAAAGAATGAAAATACGACATTAAAGATAATGTCTTATCTTGTTGTATCATATAATCATGCACATATGCATACATTGATAGCCTTAATTATATTGAATTAATATAATACATGCTTGATAAAACAAGCAAGACTAATGACAATTATACCTATATGTTTTGATAATTAATTTATTAATTATTGATATATTTATATTCTCACACATGTTGGTGTTTATGGATTTAAGCATGATAAATTTTACTTTTCATTGTTAATCATGTTGAATCATACCAGTGATAACTGATCATTAATGTTAATGAACACTATTGATTTTATTGATTGAGATGAGCATGTATATTTTTTTTCTTAAATCCTATATTGAAAGCTTTAGTGAGTTTTTTATTTCTACTAATCTTAGCTTATTATGTAATTTTATTTATTTATTTATTAGGGAAGGGGCTAGCAAATTATGCAGTGAGGTGGATTAAGATATTCAGGTTCCTTCCTTTTATTTTATACTTTTATAGTCATGAGTTATTGATAGATTTATTGATTTTTTAGAGATATCTTAGCTATTATAAATTTTATTTTAGTGAATTAATATTTTTAAGTATTTTAATTTGTATGATATTTATTGCTTTTGTTGAATATTTAGTTTATATTTGAAATTAAGAGATGCGCCAAGAGGGGCGTGAATTGGTATTTTTGAAAGATCAAAGCCTAAATAAAAGTTCTATTTTTGTAAATTTCAAAAGATGACTTAGTTAATTAAAAGTGGAAGCTAGTGATTAAATGATGTTGCAAAAATGGTAATAGAATTTTAAATCACACAATGAAATAATAAAATCAAAAGTTTCACCAAGAAATTATAGTAATGTTAAATGCAAGAAAAATAAAATACGGTAAATGAAAAAAACACACCAAAAATTTTTATAGTGGTTCGGTCAATCTTAACCTTCTCCACTCTGAGATTTGTACTACTCAAAAGTAACTCTCCTTTTGCTCACACAGTAAGGTGGATAAGCCTTTATACAAGCTCACCCTTAGAGAGCTTTCATAAGACTCACCCGGGCCATAGGAGGAGCAATCGTGCATCAGGCTCAGAGCCACCGTGTGATCCCCTCACACTACTTCTCCCTCACGCACAAAATTACCTTATACTTCCTCTCACAAGCCCTAAATCTTTTCAAGAAACTCCCACTCAAGAGTTCCCTTCCTTTGTCACATTTCTCTCTTTTTTTTTCAAAAAAACAAAGGAATTGATTATATAACAGGCTTCAAGAAATCCTAAAAATTCAATTTAGTTGTTTCTATTCATATAGTACGATCACAAATTGTATAGTACGATCAGTTCAAAATAGCTTTCATTCTGGTACGGGATGAACGTTGGGACGACCAAAATTTGTCTCTATTCATTATCCAGTACGATCCAAGTTATATCATACAATCAGTTAAATTATTTAGGTCATCTTGTATGATGTATACATCATACAATATGATTAGTTCAAAAATTAAGGTTTTGACTGGTATGATCATTGGTATGATCAAAAATAGGCTTTGTTCATCGTACGATATGATTAAGGACATATAGTATGATTAGAATAAAATTAAAGGTTCATCTGGTACAAATATTGGTATGCCCCAAAATCATCTCGATTCATTATATGATGTGATCATGATCGTACAGTATGATTACCGATCATTAATTAAGCCTTAATTTAACTCACTAATCATGAGGTTAATTTTAGCATGTTTTTAAATATTCATATAATATGATTGGATCATACAGTAAGATGTGTTTAAAATTAAAATATTAAATATTTACTTAAATTAATCTGGAGGGTAGGGTTGAAAATGAATCATACTGTATGATCATTATCATACAATATGATTAGTTTATAGAAGATAGCAATTAGGCCATAGTGTATCATACCGTATAATTTAAAATCTTATAGTACAATCCACATAATTAAAAAAAATCCTTTAAAAAAACTCTCCCCCTTTTTGTGTGCATGTTCAATCAATTTACATACACTTTTTATGGTCAAACTCAAGAAACAAATATATAAACAAAATACAATGTTACAGACTCCTTTACATATTTTTCTACCCAGTCTCGAGTCTTTCATTATCTTGAGCAGTATGTGATCTCTTTGAAATATTAGTACTTACAGATAAGAGTAACATTCAAAATATTTAAGGAAGAATAAGATAATTTAATCAATATTATTTATCATGATCAAAATCTTAGACTATGGGTCATATAATACAACAATCTCCTCCTTTTTGATGATGTCAAATAATATTAGTTGATAGGTAGGATAACATTTTTTTTGGTATTAATATAAACAAAAGAAAAAAAAAACATGAAAAGAAATATATAATTCATTTTAAGCCATAAAACCTAAAATAAACTTCAAGAAATATAATATGCAACTAAAAAGATATTAACTAAGGCAGATAAACTTTTGCCCCTTTTGACATCACCAGAAAGAGGAGTATCAAAGAAAAAGTGCATAAAACACACCAAATAGAGACTTAGTCAAATGATGGATCTTGATTAGGTGGTGGTGGTGGCGGCTGAAAGAAGTAATGGATGGAGGAAAAATGCTGATTAATCAAAGCAAATCTCTCTCAAAACCATCACATTTTATCCTCGTATTGCTGTTGTTGTTCATGGATATGAGAGTCAATCCGAGTTTCAAGTCACTCTAGTCGTTGAATTATGTCATTCTGAGGATAGGCAGGTGCATGTCCTCTTGGTGGAGCAGGTCCTCCTGCTAGGGCAGCATCCCCTTCTTCATTAAAATCTAGTTTAGCTTGCTTTTAGTCCTGTTGAAATAAGATACAAAAAAAGGTATCCATATAAAAAAATAGGGATATTGATTGGTTCACCAGAATAGGTCAACTAATATTTGTGGTGAAGAATGTATCCTATGAGATGCCCTACAACTAGATTTAGTTTCCTACTAGTGCTAGGTTGGAAAATTTAGGTCATGTTTTGGATATAGTCAATAATCATATCAGCTTCATCAAATCTAGTATTAGACATGATTAGGTAAGTGATAATAAAAATGATTGGGGTCATGTGTGTCCTATCTCCAGCTTTGGGTATTTTGGATGTCCTAAGAATGTGTTAGATGATGTGGGCATTTTGTCTTAAGGACTAGAAAAAAGATTGGTGTTAGTTCAAAGCAACATTTCTAAGAACCAAATTGATGGAATTCCAGTTAAACTCATTTGTTATGAAGGAGTGGGCTCGAGTTCCTTTAGTAGAAATACTGATATATTCAACAAGATCTACTTTGGTGATTTTGATATTTTGATGGCAGACAAATGAAATGATGGTCAAGTTATCTAGATTGACCCTAAGGTTGGCAAGGAACTCATAGAGGAGCTCAGAGTTAAATGGAAAGGCAAAGAGGCTTATCACCTTAATGTTAAGGGCTGCTTGATTTAGCATATGAGAAGGAGTGATCTTATATTCTTTGAATTTGTGGTAGGCATCCTCTTCTTTACCAGAAAGGAAATGATCATCATTGCGATGAGAGGAAGAGAAGCTTCCCAAAATAATTCAAGCATTTTTGCTTGAGCTAGCCATTGAGTAGAAACAAGTGAAAAAAAAAGTGTAGAGAAGAATGGTTGAGTGAATTGAGCATGTTTCCCCTCCTATTTATAGAATTTTCAACTCATGGTATAGTACGATCAAGTAATTATTTTGTTTGGATGACTGGTTAGGAAAAGGTGGTCAAATCGTACAGTATGATTAGGATCATACTAGAGGATATGAAGGAAATATGTTTGCCCCGAGGGGTCATCAGTATGACCTTTGATGAAGTGTATCATATAGTATGAATGGGTGTTCGTATAGTATAAATTATAATAATATTGTACCATCCAAGTTAAATTTGTCCCAATCCATTTGGCCATGTGGATCATACAATACAAAAGGTAGATATCATATAATATCAATGATAATAATATCATACCAAATGATTAAATGCATTGAAGATCAGTGACATGCATATCATATAGTACGACTAGAGTATCATACAATATGATGTTTTGATCACTGATTGAATCTGGATCATTAATTCAATCGAGGGTTGTGATCTGTGCATTTTGTGATGATTGTACAATACAAATTTTAATCATATAGTACGATATGGATAGAAAATTTGACATTTTGGAAATTCAGTGAGATAAGTATTTCAAGATAAGGAAACACATTAGCCCTTTTTTTTGTTTTGATCAAGCATGAATGTCTATAACACCTAGTTTTATCCTCAAGGTGCTAAAGGTGTCATAGGCTAGTTGTTTCGTGAATATGTCAGCCATTTTATCTCATGCAGCTATATGGTACAATTATATATCTTCTTTGGCTACATGATCTCGTATGAAGTGATGTCTAAAATCTATAAGTTTTGTTTAATAATGTTGAATTAGATTTTTAGATATGCAAATTGCCTTAGTGTTGTCACACTTAACTGGGATGGTTTCTATGGGTTATCCAAGATCTAAAAGCTATTATTTCAACCATAAAACTTATGCAACATAACTCTCTACTGCTATATATTCTACCTTGATCATGGAAAGGGCTACTGAATTTTACTTTTTACTAGACCAAGAAACTAAGGATTATCTTATAAATTGATAGTTTCTAGAGATACTTTTTATATCTACCCTACATCCTGCAAAATTATAATTTGAATACCCTAAGATTTCAAAGGAGGTGCTATGTCTAAGATACCAAATTCCTAAGTTTAGAGTGCTTAGTAGATATCTAAGGATTCTCTTAACCACAGTCAAGTGAGACTTTTTTGGGTCAGCTTGGAATCAGGCATAGAGGCACACACTAAACAATATATTCGGTCTATTGGTAGTTAAATGGAAGAGAGATCCAATTAATCCTCTATATATTTTCTGGTCAATTGATTTTCCATTCATGTCTTTATCTAGTTAAATGGTAGAACTCATGGGACTCTACATGGCCTTAGCATTATCCATTTCATATTTTTTAAGAGTATCCTTGATGTATTTATTTTGGCTAAGGAATGTTCCATCTTCTATCTATTTTATACTAAAACCAAGAAAATAATTTAGCTCTCCCATCATGCTCATTACAAACATGTTACTCATTATTTTTGAGAATTCATCACATACGATTTTATCTAAAGATTTAAATAAGATGTCATCTACATAAATATGAACAATGAAAATTTCATCTTTTACCCTTTATAGGAAGAGGGTGGTGTCTACAATACCCTTAAAAAATCTTATATCTAGTAAGAATGAGATATGCCTTTCATACTAGGGTCTAGGTATTTTCTTTAACCCATATAGTACCTTTTTTAATTTGAATGCATGATTTGAGAATTGTTAGTTTTTAAATCTAGGGGGTTGCTTAACATAAACATCCTCTTTGATTATCCCATTTAGAAAAGCACTCTTAACTTCCATTTGATACAATTTAAAACCCTTGAAGCAAATAATGGCTAACAACACCATTATGGCTTTTAGTCTAACTACTGGTACAAATGTTTCCTCAAAGTTTATGCCCTCAATTTGGTTATACCCCCTAATTACATATCTGGCCTTATTTCTAACTATAATTCCTGAGTCATTCACCTTATTTTTAAAGACCCACTTTGTTCCCACCACGCTCTTCTCTTTAAGTCTATTTACTAATTCCCATACATCATACCTAATAAATTGGTTCAACTCTTCTTACATCACAAGGATTTAGAATTCATCCCCCAAAGCTTGATATATACTCATTGGTTCTATCATATAGATAAATACTGAATGACTAACCTCTTTCTTAAGTTTGTGCCTAGTTCTCACACCTTCTAATGGGTCTCCTAAGATTAATTCTTTAGGATGACTAAATCAATATCTCCAATGTCTAGGCAGTTGTTCCTGAGGTTCTACCCTATCTCCTATGACAATAATGTATACCCCCTGAATGGCCTCTACCTCTTCTTCTTCAAAGTTAGGTTAAAAGGTCCTATATGATTCATCAAATACTACATGGGTTGATTCTTCTACTACCAGGGTCCTCTTATTGAAGATTTTTTTGGCCTTATATATAGATGAATAACCTAAGAAGATACCTTTATCAGCCTTGGGATCAAATTTTTATAAGGAAGATTCCCCATTAATTAAGATAAAACATTTTCAACCAAAGACATGTAAGTTGGAAAGAATCAGTGCTTGACCCTTAAGGAGTTCATAGAATGTTTTATCCAACTTCGACCTAATATTCACCTTTTTAAAATACAATAAGTAGTGTTCACTACTTCTGCCCAAAAGTATCTAGGAAGAGTGCACTCATCTAGCATTTCCCTAATAGCTTCTACCAAGATTCTATTCTTTCTCTCAGCTATCCTATTTTTTTGAGGAGTCCTAGGAGCAAAGGGAAGTTATGCTTTATTCCTATTTCTTAATAAAAGATTTAAATTTTTTATTTTGAAACTCTCCACTATGATCACTATGGATTGTTTAGATTTTGCATCCTAATTTCTTTTAAATCCAAGTTCAGAAAGTTCTAAATTCTTCAAACAACTCATTCTTATATGCTAGGAATCTTACCCAAGTGAATCTAGAGAAGCCATCTACAATCACAAATCCATAATTTTTCCCACCTAGGCTAGTTGTGCTAACATGTCCAAATAGGTCGATATGAAGGATTTCTAGTGGTGTAGATGTATTCACATCCTTGATTGAATGAAATGATGATTTTTACTTATTTTACTAGTTGGTAGGCATCACATATATGGTCTTTAGTAAAGTCTAACTTAGGTATACCTCTAACAAGGTTTTTTTGAGTGATATCCTAAGTGTTTTCATATTAGCATGGCATAGTCTCCTATGCCATAGCCAAGAGTCATCCATTATTATTTTTAAACACAATGTTTGAATTTTTAATACAGTTAAGATCTAATATATAAATATTATTTATCCATTTTTCTTCTAATACAAGTTTATCATTTAAGCTAATCAAGCATTTGTCGGAAAGAAATTTTATTTAAAATCTTTTGTCACATAATTGACTAATCCTCAATAGATAGCGCTTTAAACTATCAACTAATAAAACATTTTATATTAAAAAAAATTTAAAATTTCCAATGATACTTGAGCCCACCTTTTTTCTTGTGGTGTTGTCTCCTAAAGTTACCTTACCTCCTATCCTAGTTTTCAGTGTAATAAACTTCTTCATGTCTCTAGTCATATGTCTTGAGCAGCCACTATCGAGGTACCACATGGTCTCACTAGGTCTTTCATGAGAATATTCTTATATTGTCATTCAAAGATTCGATTTGGAAACCCAAGTGAGTTTGGGTTTTTCCTTAGGCTTGAATGAATGAGATGTATGCATGCTTTGTTGTTATAAATAAAATTTAGGTCTCCACATGAGGTGTGTCCTATGGTGAATCGTGCAAGTGCGGGCTATGTGACCTATCATGCCACAAGAGAAGCAGCTAACACTGAGAAATGGCTTCACTTGCCTCTTTGGGTGGTGGTACCTCTTCTTAAAGTTGTGTGATGCATGTAATGTTGTGGGATTATTTGTTTGAGCTAATGAGGGTGATGATTTATTATTTTCAAGTGATGTATATTTTGCTTGTATAGCTTTATTTACAAATTCATAGTCTTCCACTTCCACTTTTAAATAATGCTCACTACTATCTAGTTTACATGCAAGTTCATCTAATTCCTTAAATTCTTTTTCTAACTCAATATACAATATTTTCAAGGAATTGTGTGCATCATATAACTCAATATGCTTCTTATTTAATGTATCAAATTCATCAAAAACGGACATGTAATCTCAATCTAAGTCAGAATGTTCTTTAACTAAATTAGCATGCTCAATTTGGAAAGTACTAAATTCAATGTTAAGATTATCATATATTTTATTTAACTTTCTATACGAATTAAGATTTTTTTTTTTCAAAAATTACCAATATTTCTTCATATAAAAGTTGATATAGCTCATCTTGATCTGAATGATATAGATTATCGTTAGCCATTAGACACAAATGTAATACCTCCTCCTCTGCTTCTTCTTCTGACGATTCTGAGGCAGAGTCGGCCCAAAATTCCTTTTGTGTCTTTAGCTTGCCTTTCTTATACTTTTCCTTCTCCTCACCCTTCTCCTTGGTTGGATGGGTCTTCACGTTGGGTTAATCAGCTCGGAGGTGACCTAGTTTTTTGCACTCAAAGAAAATTATGTCAGATGTAACTTTAGTATATTTTAAGCTTTTATCTTTATTTTAGTTTTTTTGATGAAATTTCAAAATATTCTTGAATTGACAAGTCATCAAGGCTATATCATCATCTTCCTCCACTATAGAACTATCACTCTTTGAATAGTTTGCTTTTAGAGCGACCGTTCGCTCCTTCTTCTTTTCTTTTACATCATTTTGCCTTTGACTCACTCCTTGCTCGTAAGAAATGAGTAACCTAAGAAAATTATCAATTGAATAAAAATTTAAATCTTTAGAATTAGTGATTGTAGTGATTTTAACATCATAAGAACTCACTAAGTATCGTACAGTTTTATTGACTTTTTCAGAATTAGATATCTCTCTACCTAGTGCATTCAAGGATGTCACTATCTAAATGAACCTAGTGTACATGTCAGATATAACTTCATTAGGTTTCAAGTGAAAGAGTTTGTAGTCATATAATAAAATATTTAATATAGACTGTTTAACCTCACTAGTTCCTTTATACTTGATACACAATATATCCCAAATCTCCTTACCAGTAGCACAGGTGGACACTCTCATATAGTCTTCTAATTTTAATGCGCAAAAGAAATAATTCAAGCATTTTTCATTTAACTGCGCAAGTTCCCTTTCCTCATTGCTCCATTCACTAAATGATATTTTAGTTTTAACTTTATTAAAAAGTCAAAAAAGGTGCAGTGTAACCTTCTTATACCAACATCCACTTGTGGTAGACTATAGATTGTAAAAATGTAGATATTCAAAATTTTCAAAAATCAAATTATATGTTGTCAAACAAGGGTGGATGAGTTATGGAATAACCCTCCACAGTATTATGATTATCAAAATGTGACATGATCGATTCTTTCAAGATTTTCTAAAATACTATTTTTGAGACCACGCTCTGATACCAATTGAAAGTACGAGATGCGCCAAGAGGGGTGTGAATTGATATTTTTAAAAAATCAAAGTCTAAATAAGAGTTCTATTTTTATTAATTTAAAAATATGACTTAATTAATTAGAAGTGGAACCTAGTGATTAAATAACAATTACAACAATGGTGTTAAAATTTTAATTTGCACAATAAAATACTAAAATCAAATTTTTACCAAGCAGTTATAGCAATGTTAAATACAAGAAAATTAAAATGCAGTAAAAAAAAGCACATCAAAAAAGTTTATTATTATTCGGTGGAGTCCTCCACTTCGAGATTTACACTAATAAAAAATAACACTCCTACTCCCATAGCAAGACAAAGAAGCCTTTATGTAATCTCAATTTCACCTTCCCTAGTGTGGCGGAGTGTCGGACGCTATGTCACACTCCTGGTGATGGTTGTGGACCTTTTCATTTTTTTCTCTCCTGGAGAAGACAGGGAACCTTTGAGGACTTTGACCATGAAGGCTCTCCCCATAAAGAACACCCATAAGACTCACCCATGCCATAGGAGGAGCAAGTGCGTAACAGGCTCAGAGCAATTGTGTGATCCCCTCACACTACTTCTCACTCGCACACAAACTCACCTTCTCCTTTCTCTCACAAGCCCTAAATCTTTAGAAGAAACTCCCTCTCAAGAGTTACTTTTCTTTGTCTATTTTTTTCTTCAAAAAAATAAAGGCATTGATTATATAACAGGCTTCAAGAAACCCTTAAAATTCAATTTAGCCATTTCTATCCATATAGAACAATCATAGATCATATAATATGATCAGTTCAAATTAGCTATTATCATGGTATGAAGAGTACGAACATTCAATAATTTTCTAATACATTGTACAATACGATATACTATATTTTTTTTGTTTGTACTGGACGAATGCTAGGATGACCAAAATTCATCTCTATTCATCATCCGATATGATCCAATTTGTACCGTATGATTAGTTAAAATTATACAGGTCGTCTTGCATGATGTATACATCATATAGTATGATTAGTTCAAAAATTAATATTTTGTCCGGTATGATCTTTGGTAAGACCAAAAATATACTCGGTTCATCATACAGTATGATCAAGGTTGTACAATACGATTAGAACAAAATTAAAGGTGGTTTGGTACGAGCATTGGTATGCCCCAAAATCATCTCAGTTCATCGTATGGAATGATCACGATCATACATTACGATCACAAATCATTAATTAAGCCTTGATTTAATTGACTAATCATGAGAGTTAATTTTAACAAGTTTTTAAATATTCATACAATACGATTGAATCATACAGTACGATGTGTTCAAAATTCAAATATTAAATTAATCTGGCGGCTAAGGTTTCAGGTTGAAAATAAATTGTACAGTACGATCACTATCATACAGCATGATTAATTCAGAGAAGATAGCGATTAAGCCACAGTGTATCGTATAATATGATTTAAAATTGTAAAGTATGATTTACATAAAAAATAATGCTTTTCCTTTAAAAAAACTCTCCCCATGTGTGTGTGCATGGTCACTCAATTTGCATACACTTTTTATGGCCAAACTCAAGAAATAAAGAAAATATAAAATTACAAATTCCTTCATATCCAATTCTACCTAGCCTCACGTCTTCCATTATCTTGAGTAGTGTGTGATCTCCCTGAAATATTAGTACTCACAAATAAGAGTAACATTTAAAATATTTAATGAATAATAAGATAATTCAATCAATATTATTTATCATCATTAAAATCTCAAACTAAGGTTCATACAATGCAACAATATTGATGATTTATTATAGCTTTGATAAATGACTTAAAAGATAAAATATCTAATGATTCTAAATTTTATTCTAGCGTATAACATCAATCGCTAGCAAACTATGATTCTTCTAGCCTCCATCACCCACCAACAATAGTCCCTCAGTCCTCAGTCACCCGATTATGATCCCTGAACTATATCTCCCGACTACAGTCCATGACCTTTATTTCCTAACTATGGTCCCTTCGACCTCCTTTATATGACTACAATCCCTCTGAACACAATCGCCCGAATATGATACCTCTACCCACTATCACCTGACTTTAATTCCATCAACCTTTTTTGCTTGACTATAGCATTTTTTACCTTAGTTGCTCACCGACTATGATCCCTATGACCTTCATCATCTGACTACAATACCTCTAATTATTGTCGACTAACTATGATCCCTCCAACCTTTATCACCTGACTAAGGTCCCTTCAAACTTAGTCAGTAGACTACGGTCCCTACGATCACCTTTGTCCGACTACAGTCCTTTCGACCACCATCGTTCGACTATAATCCTATCGACCAAACAAACATGACGACTTTCTCCTAAGAACAACTCTCATATGATTGGATTCTTCTAACACTAACCAAATAAATATGCTTAATATGATGTATATTTTCTACATTGAGTGAACGCCTTCCCTCAAGGGAGGGCATCAATTGTAATCAATGATAAATACTAGCAATATCATTTTAACTTGGTTAGGCCCCATAATTTTTCCCTTTCCTAAGTTTTAAACATAACAAATATCGTGTCTCTTATGATTGTTGCACCACTCTATCTTATTTATGTGTCTCATGGATCTTTGTACAAAGCTAGGATGTTAAACTCTCTATTTCTCTGTTATTGAGAATATTTTGACACACAATAGTTGTACATTTTTATATTGTCTTGAATATGGATAATTTTATTCCTACTCTTGTTACTTTTAGTTTGTTATTCATTTGTTATTGTTCTTTCTTCATTAATATTTTATTTCAATGAATTATATTAATAAAATGATGTAATAATTTACTTTCCATTTTTTTTGATGTAATTCTATTTATAGTATTTGTATATGATTTTTTTTTGTGAGTCAAAAAATAAACTTCATATTCCTTTATCATACCTCATGTTGTCGGAATGTATCACCTTCTATGTCGGGTGTAACACAAGCAGAGGTGGAACCATCATTAATTTTTAGGAGTGGCAAACTTATAAGTAAATGTTGTTGCTGCCTTGAATTTGACTTGACCTTTCACTACTAGAAATGGGTCAATAGAGACAAAAAAAAAAGGAAAACATGGTCGTTAAAGATATCTTATAGCTATCAAAAGAAACTAAGTTTTCCAAATCAAAAGGTAAGTTGATATTTTTTCATATTCTTGATGGTCGTACGCATCACAGATATATCAGTAGCCCAAGGGAGCAACGTCTCCATGCGGGGCTCGACCTGAATGGAGGGGGACAAATTACCTAAAGAATCATGTGATAATTTTTTTTTTTTTTGGGCACAAATATTAAGCATAAAACAAAACTCTTTATGTGCTCTAGTTGTGACATGATTGCAAAGATATATCCTAGTATAGATTGTATTATAATAAATTTGAATGCCTTTTAAGTTAAACTAAGATGAATATATATTTTTGATAATATTTATTATAATAATTTCAATATAAATTTAATAATATTCAAATTGATCTAATAAAATTTAGATGAGAATATTTTAAAATAATTTTCATCATGATGAAGCCCTAATTGATCAAAAATATTTCTTAAGAGGCGGGATAAAAACATGGATTGTTAGTGGGCCCCACGCAACTTTGTCGCGACCCGCGAAAAGTTTCTTCGCCGTTGGCGCTCCAATGCTACCACATCAATCAACGGTTGCCTTAATAATTGAGACATTACAAAAAAATAGTCATCATTTTGTAATAATTAACGATTATGCCACTCCGTATTGATTTATTTTGTAAAATAGAACAATGAGCACTGGTTATTAATTCTCAGGGAGAAGTCCACGATAACTACAATGCTTTATGAATCGGATCGTTTTTTTTTTTTTTTTTTTTGCATATTATATGACGGGAGAGTCCATAACTAATCTGATATGAAAATTTAATAATTTAATTCAAAAAATCTAAGTTCACATTGACCCATTTAATATATAGATCAAATTCAGATGTGAAAATCCAACCTACTTAATTGCCAGACTGATTAGCCTTGACTTGTGAAATCAAATTTGATCTATTTAATTTTTCTTTAAATTCAAATAATTATTGATATATTTTTCTTATTTTTTAAAGCTAACCTAAACTCTACTATTGACAAGTCATGATTTTTTGTTATCAAAATATGCTATCAAATAGGATTTGGATTAATCAAATTATCAACGGATCAGGTTGGGGTCCACCTTCTTTTGACCTATCTATTAATAAGTTAAGTTCAAATTGTTTTGGTTAGATTGAAATAAAATTGCTAATATATTTTAACACCCTCTTTCATACGAACAATTATTAGGTCAAGTGACCTGACGTAGCTCTACGTTCGGATACCAATAACATGTCGTCATGTGGTCTTACTCAATACCGCGCGGCCCGACGACTTGACCCGGGATTGCTATGTTCACGTATTGCTCAGTATTGCTCTAAGTATTGCTCGGTATTGCTAAATATTGCTTGGCAATAATGAAAAATATCGCTCTGTGAAGACCAATACCGAGAAATACCGAGCAAGAAAAACTCGGTATTGGTCTTCACAGAATGGTATTTCTCGTTATTGCCGAGCAAAATTGACCAATACCGAGCAATACCTAGCAACACGCGAACATAACAATCTCATATCCGTTTCGGGTCGGGGTTGTCGGGCCGGGCGGTAAATGGTGAGAACACGTTACACTTTTTTACTGGCGTCCGAACGTAGAGCTACGTCAGGTGACCGGACCAAATAAAAGTTCCTTTCATACACATCAAATGATAATTTATTAAATTAAGAATTAATAGAATTTAAAAAAGGAGTAAAAAATCATCTCACTTTTCATTTTAATTTTAATATCTTTTTCTTTGGTGGAAAATATATAATCATAAAAGAAGAGGTTGGTTGTCTTTTTGCTTGTCCATTTCAGGCAAACTTTTTCATTGGGATGCGAGAACAATGCCCATGGAGAAATCTAAAGTAGCTGGGCGGATAACATGTGACAACTGGAGCACGTATTTATGACAACTGGAGCACGAAGAGGTTGGTCTAAAGTAACATTGGAAAATAAATGGTTCAAATTTAGTATTTTTCTTCCATGTATTTTTTCTTGTTTTCCATTACATATTTTAAAAATTAAGTGAATGGCTTTTCTTAATATTAGTTAATGATTGGCATTAAGTTGGTTAAATAGAAGTTTATAACAGATAAAACAGATTAAAGAAATAAAGCTATGAGACCTGATTTCCAAAGTTTAAATAAATTGAAATTATTATATTATTTTTCTCTGCATTTGTGAGTTCATAAGATTTTATTTTAGTCAGTTGAATTTTTTAAGAATTTATTGTGAATTTTTAAATTTTAAAGGTAATTAATTAATAATTAATAAACATAAATTAGTTATGAAAGCTGAGGACAACCCCAATACCATCTTAAAAATTTTGAGTGCATTTAAAGATATTTTTATTTGGTATAATTTATTTTATTTATTGGTGAATTAAGCTTAAAAATTTTAAGAAAACATGATTTCTAATTACAAGTCTATTTAGTTAATTTTTATCTATTTCTACTAACTATTAGGAGTTTTGAAAATTATATTTAAAGCATTAGAATTTGATTTGAGTTATTAGAAGATTTTATAAAAGCTAGGTTAATTGAGAGGGTGTTTTAATTAACCTAAAATTAGGATTTGTAAATTCTAAATATGCTCCAAATCATATAAAATTAAATTAAAATCATAAAATAAGAATGCCCTAAGTATTAATCTCTAAAAATTTTAAATCATTAGTATTTCATTTAAATTTTCTTTTACTTTAGGTAAATTGAGGTTTACTGTTTAAACAAATAAGAAATGGGCCTCTTGATCTCCAAAAATTGAATATATTACTCTTCATTCATTATTTGATTATGGAGAGAGAGATTGTGTATTAGAAATTTAGGATTTGATCAAAATTAAAGGTGAATTATTCAAAATTCATTTAAATTAGGGTATATTCTTTTAAGAAAGTCAAAATTGATTTATCCTCATGAGAAAATTTAGAGAGGCTAAGGGAAACCTTAACAACATCCGATAAGAGATTAAAAAAATACTACAAATGATTAGTGCATTAATTTGGTCAATCAATCATATTAATTAAGGTTAAAATAACTATGTTAATTCGTTCAATTAATTTTGAATTTAATTTCATAGAATTCCTTTTTCTTTGCTAAATCTAAAGGTGGTTTAGTTTTCAAATTTTGTTGAGATTTGAAATATTTATAGATTTTTAAAGTTTGGTAGTTTAAATAATTTATTTTAAATCTCATAACCCTTTTGTCCAATCACCCAAGATCTCAAAAAGCTTCTTTATATATACCGGGCATGGAGTAGAGAATTTTAAGATAGTCGTATCATCTGGCCACTAGGGATAAGTAGGAGAGTTATTATATCAAATTAAATGATGTGGATTGAATCACACCTTAACTCTTTTAGGCTTGAAAATCAAATGGTCTAACCTAATGTAAGCCATTGATCTCATAATTTGAGATCAAATATCATAAAGATCATCTCCCACCTCTAGCCCTTACTAAACACTATGGTCAATGAAGATCATAAGTGATCGATCTTTATGAGTTATTGATGGGAAAGTTATTAGGATAGTTGGGTAAACATATCCAATGGTCTGATTTTATTGGTTTTCATATTCTTTTTATAAAGCTCCAAATTAAAAATTATGTAGGATTAAAACTGACATATTTATCTGACTTTGAATTAATTTCAATGTTTAGAATATTGTATTATCAAAGGAAGAATTCCTCAACAATAGATTCATCTACATGTACAAGAAAAGCTTGGGTTCAAAGGCTAGAGTTATGGGGATTGTGATAAATTAAAAATCTATGTGTTATTTCAATTGGAGGGAGGTGTTTTATAAGTAGAGAATAGGGGGTTGATCAGGAAATTAGTAGTAGCCCAAGTTACCTTTTAGGGTTTAGGTTGTTAAGGATGAGCTCTTAGGATATTGCCAAGTGTCCTAAGCTGTTAGGATAATTAATAGATAATTGGAATGACATCTATAGCTAGATTGAGCTTGCCATAAAGTGATATAAGGCATTTTTGATCAAATGACTGATGAGGAGTCAACTTTGATAACCATTGATGGTAGCGATAAATTTGGAAAATATGGTGATCACAAGGGATCTGGCAATAGGTGCACCTTGCCTATTTTCAAGTTTGATTTTTTATTACCCTTAGTCTAATACAAATTGGGTTGGGCTAGCATATGGAACCTTTTTTTAGTACTTAGGCATGGATTGGTCAAATTTGGTGCAAAAAGAATTTAGTTTAAATAAACTTTTAGGTCTAAGATACCTTAATATGTTAGATGATTTATTTGGTTATAAAATTTATATATGGCCCTTGGTGAGTTGAAAGGAGTCAATTATGATTCTAAATGACTTTTAAATGATCTTAAGTTATTTGTAAACCAAACCTAGGATTTACTTTGCATGGCTTTGACTTTGGAAAGGTGTAAGTTTGGATAGTTTGAAAGTCATTATATTACAAGCATGCAAATGAACTTAAATGTTTGATAAAATTTGAAATTAGTTTCAATGGCTCTAGAATAAAATTCTAAAGCTATTAGGTACCATTTGGGCCAAGCTATAGTCAATGTAGCTTATAAGATATAGGTGTCATGGTAAGATCTAATACACCCTAAGACTTTGTTTTAGATTTTAATTTAAGATTGATGCCAAATATTATCAATCAACCTAATTGGTTGGTTGACATCCCTTGTACCCGAGCTTATGTAAATAGAATGTTGTGATACAGCTACATAACTTATAGATTTTGTAGCTATCATCCAAGAGCTGAATCTTCTACCGTCATGAATTAATTCATTTCTGGCTCTCCATAATAGATAAATAACATTACAATAGAGACCAATTGACCAAAGGTTTTTGCTCTGAAGCCATAAGCAATAATCTTCCAGCAAGTTGAAATTTGGAAATTGAAAGCCCCACTTGCTTAAGATCTGAATAACTTATTTTAATTTCAAACATTTAGTAACTAAATATTCAATATCTTCCATCTCTCCACCCCCCCCCCTCCCAAGGGCAGGTCTCTATGCTTTGTAATTTTCTATAACATAAAAAGTGATTTGTAGGAATAGCTTTATGAAGAAGTCTCCACCATAAATTCTCTACTTTTAAACTTAAACAAATTTTCTTCAAACAATCCCACTCATTTGAGGTAGAATTATGTTCTTTCAAGAACTCAGCAGCTATAGCAGTAATTGTTTTGCCTGGAATCATGTGTATTAATTCCAACTTGTCTTCTTCTTCATCTATCGAAATCTGAATCCCGGTAATAAAATTAACGAGATCTGGACCACAGAATTCATACAACTTTTCAACATCCCAATTTTCTTTAATGATCAAGCTATCCACCGTGGAAACACATCACTCTGTAATTTTCACATATGTAGGCCATTTGTCTAAGCTTTTGTCAAACAACCATTTATCTTTAAATATTTTTATAGATTTCACATTTACAATTTTCCATTTCACAATAGGATTTAAGGACTGTTCTCCACTCCTTATAATCTTCCAGGCTGAAGAGCCAAGGTTGCCCGAAGAATTAATTTCTGTACAGTTTCCATATTTTGGGAATAGGAATTTATGTACCAAAGTCTATTTTTCTTGAGAGTATTTCCAAGCCAATTTTTCTCCTAATGGTCCAACTTTCTTTGAACACGGAGTCAATCCACGTCCCCCTTGCTTTTTCGATTTGCAGATTGAGTCCCAGCTAACATAGTGAATCCCGCTCCTTCCTTGGCTCTTGCTCCATATAAAGCTCCTACACATCTTGTCAATTCATTTAGAATACTTTTAGGGACCAAAGAAAGAGATGAATGGAATGTAGGAAAAGACAATAGCACTGATTGAACCAAAGTTATTCTTCCAGCCAAGGAGATAAATTTCCCTCCCCATAAATTTAACATGCTCTGAACCTTGTCTAACAGAAACTGAAAATCTACTTTAACAAGTCTTCTTAATGCCATTTTAATTCCCATATAAGAGAATTCTTTAACTTCCTTCAATTCCATAACTTTGGATATCCTTCTTCTCCTTATTTTTTTAACAGACTTCCCAAAAAGAATTCCTGATTTCTTTGAATTAACACTTTGGCCGGTCCATCTACAAAAATCTTTGATTGTGCTTTTAACTTCCTTGACCATTTTCATACTAGCTTATGAGAAAATGATAATGTCATCGGCATATAGTAAATGGGAAATCAAAGGCCCATTAGCATAAATTTTAATGCCAATCAAATCCTTTTTTTTTTTTTGATAGAATGCATTGGATAATAGTTGAGCACATAGAATAAACAAGAATGGTGAAAATGAAAACCCTTGTCAAAAACCACTTTTTGCTTCAATCCAATTAGAAAGATTCCCATTTATAGATAAAGAAAAATAAGGGCAGCATACACAATCCGATCCAAGATAAGTTTAGAAAAATTCATAGGAAAGACAAAATACTCCAAAGCTTTGCATAAAGTAGGACAACCCATAGAATCATAGGCTTGTTCCATGTCTATTTTAAAAGAGACTAAACCTTTGGAAGATTTGGAAAATCTAAACTTGTGGAAAACTTCATGAGCTACCAAAATATTATCTGAAAGAGATCTACCTTTCAAGAATGTAGCTTGTTCTATCGATATCAGTTTATGAACCACTAGAAATAATCTATTCAAGATCATCTTTGCAGCTATTTTATAAACTGGATTATATAAACTGATCGGTCTATAGTTAGAGGGAGATAAAGGATTTTTTACCTTTGGGATCAGCACAATAATAGTTTCTTTCCACTCCTTGCACATCATTCCAGTTTTGAAGAAGTGATCTACTGAATTCCATAGATCTATTTTGATAATAGACCAATATGCCTTGAATAATGAATAATAAATCCCATCAATGACTAGAGCAATGTTTGGACCTAGCTCTTGGATAACTCTTTCCATGTCTTCCACTGTGAAGTCTCTGTTGAGAACCAAAGAGTCTTCATTGTTTAATACATTCCTCGGACTTGGCCATCCCTCCAATGAGAAATTTCTTTCTTACCACTTATGGTCAATGATGATCATAAGTGATCTTTATGAGTTATTAATGGGAAAGTTATTAGGATAGTTGGGTAAACATATCCAATGGTTTGATTTTATTGGTGTTCATATTCTTTTTATAAAGCTCTAAATTAAGAATTATGTAGGATTAAAACTGACATATTTATCTGACTTTGAATTAATTTCAATGTTTAGAATATTGTGTGATCAAAATTAAGGAAGAATTCCTCAACAATAAATTCATCTACAACTATAATCAAAATCATCAATAAAACTTTGCTGGAGCTTTGTGTTTAAAATCATTCAAGTGGGTTATTAGGCTTAGAAAAGCTTGGGTTCAAAGGCTGGAGTTGTGGGGAATGTGATAAATTAAAAATCTGTGTTATTTCAATTGGACGGAGGTGTTTTATAAGTAGAGAACAAGGGGTTGATCAAGAAATTAATAGTAGCCCAAGTTACCTTTTAGGGTTCAGGTTGTTAAGGATGAGCTCTTAGGATATTGCCAAGTGTCCTAAGCTGTTAGGATAATTAATAGATAATTGGAATGGCATCTATATCTAGATTGAGCTTGCCATTAAAGTGATATATGGCATTTTAGATCGAATGACTGATGAGGAGTCAACTTTGTTAGCCATTGATTGTAGCGATAAATTTGGAAAATATGGTGATCACTAAGGGATCTGGCAATAGGTGCACCTTGCCTATTTCAAGTTTGATTTTTTATTACCCTTAGTCTAATACAAATTGGGTTGGGCTAGCATATGGAACCTTTTTAGTACTTAGGCATGGATTGGTCAAATTTGGTGCAAAAAGAATTTAGTTTAAATAAACTTTTAGGTCTAACATACCTTAATATGTTAGATGATTTATTTGGTTATAAAATTTAAATATGGCCCTTGGTGAGTTGAACGGAGTCAATTATGATTCTAAATGACTTTTAAATGATCTTAAGTTATTTGTAAACCAAACCTAGGATTTACTTTGCTTGGATTTGACTTTGGAAAGGTGTAAGTTTGGATAGTTTGAAAGTCATTATATTACAAGCATGCAAATGAACTTATAATGTTTGATAAGATTTTAAATGAGTTTCAATGGCTCTAGAATAAAATTCTAAAGTTATTAGGTACCATTTGGGCCAAGCTATAGTTAATGTAGCTTATAAGATAAAGGTGTCATGGTAAGATCTAATAGAACCTAAGACTTTGTTTTAGATTTTAATTTAAGATTAGTTTGATAGGATCACATTGTTATAATTTGTAAATGAATAAACCCATAATTAAAATTCTAAACCTATTGGATAAGCTAGTAATCGATTGGGTCAATTTAAAGCAAAAGACGTCTTATAGGATAGGGTTATCATTAGGGTAGGTCAACAGTTCTTATAGGAAACCACTTAAACAAAGGATTTCTAAAATTGGTTCATAAGAATCCTAAAAAGGCTAGGATACCTATTGCAAACACTTAAATAATTTGATGATTGCCCAAATATAAACAAGATAAGTATAACATTTGAAGTCTTTTATGGCGAACCAATATTAAGGTCAAAAGGAATCCACCAAAGTGAACCTATGGGAAGGGTTCTAAATTAAGGAAGGATCACTTATAGATAGATAATAGGAAAAAATTAATAATAATTTGATTAATGTCTTTCAAAAAGAGGTTAATATTAATCAATTGAAATATTTTTTTTTAAATGACGGCTTAATTTGGTTGAATTAATCAAATTGGCCTTAAGGAGTCAAATTGAGTCAACGTGAACTAAGTGGAAAAAGTTAGTCTTTTAGGTACCAATTGGTAATAATTCATGTATTTTTCACTCATTGAAATTTATATAAGTCTTAAGAGTGATCAATTTGATCAAATTGATAAGTTCGGTTTTATTAGATCAAGAAAGTCCATTTGAGCTAAATTAGGTTAAAGGGTCAAACAAAACTTTATTAAAGGGAAATTTAGATTTATTAGTTAATAACAACTATCATAAGACCTTCTCAAATGGTTAGCCAAGGATTTTTTATCCAATTATAAAATTTGCCTAATTGGGTCATATTAGGTTAAGCTATGGTTCAAAGGTGTATATCCTCATCCAATAGTCAACTATAGTCAAATCATATATGTTTTTGCAATATAAATCTTATAGAATAGATTTGGTAAGGTCACTAGATAATTTAGTTTAAAATTATCAAATAAGTTTGGGATCAAGGAGATATAAGGACTAGTTTGACCAATAGTCAAACTTGGGCGAACATATGAAGCTCAAGAGGTCTCATTATTAATTATAATGCAAAATAATGTTATTAAATTAGTAGTAAAGAAATTAATTTCCTTTATGCCACTAATAAAGTTCATTGAGGCTAGTTAGAGTTAAACTTGAAAATAGGTTTACCTTGGGATTAACTAAGATCAAACCTATCAAGGTTGAATTTGATTAGAATAGAATGATCCGTGGTATCCTCCTATAATCTTGATTGAGTTCAATTGGTTCTTATGATTAGGTAAAGGTCATTTTTTCTTCAACTTAGGCTAATAGATGAGATAGAGTCTCATGTTAGGCTATGTTAGGGTTGATCCTCTAGATTGAGCTAAGGGATTTAAGATTATTTTGATAAGGTGAAGTATTTAAAATGCACCTTGGAGTGGTATAGAGGTACAAGTAAGGGTATTTTCAAGTTCAAACTCAATTTATTGATATTGGGATTTGCCAACCCAAACCCAACTTGAAGGATAACATGAACTAGTCAAACCCAAGCATGTAAGCACATGTCGTGTTAATAATTTTTATGCCAACAAAAAATATTAAAGCTTAAGTCAATAGAAAACAAGGTTCATAATTAGCCACCTATATTTTACCTAATTTAGTCTTGGTATTGGATAAGCTAATGAACATAAAAGAAGATTAAGGAATTATTTATGCTTAACCTATTACAAAAAAAAAAAAAAAGATCTACCAGTGGGTTTAAAAGAGTTGATGACCATCTTATAAAATTTCCTATTGGTTCAGTCATTGATGGCTCTCTCTTTCCATATTATGTGATGTACCTACAAGTTTATAGTTTGATATTTCTCATATAATTTGGGAAGTCTACCAGTGGGTTTAAAAGAGTTGATGGCCATCTTATAAAATTTCCTATTGGTTTGGTCATTTATGGCTCTCTCTTTCCATATTATGTGATGTACCTACAAGTTTATAGTTTGATATTTCTCATATAATTTGGGAAAAGAGCTTCTTCTATTGTATATATCATAGTAATTAGGTTCAACTTTTTGAATTTAGTCATTATGAAAGTTGAATATTCAATTTATTAAATTCTCATCCTTAAAAAATAGAATGTCTCCTTAGGATATTGAATCCATAGCTTTCTTTCGATATCATCCATTTGACTTTTGATCTCATTAAAATGGACACTTAAAAGATTACTTGGCTCCAAACATCTCCCACAATTTCATTCAATCTAGAGAATCATGTACCATTTCTTTCACCTTCTTCTCGCAATACTTTATATATTCTATCATTAATTTCAATAATGAAAAGAGATAGTAATATTTTATCTAGTTCAAATATTGAATTTCTTATGGAAGACAAGGGGAAATCATCATTGCTTTATGAGAAGACTTTAAGTAAAAATATCTCATATTTATTTCCTCATTGTCCCTTTTAAAGTATTCATCATTTGCATTAAAGATTATAACTATTTATCCTTAGTGATAATAATCTTAATAATTAAGGCTATAAAAAATATCCATGAAATTAAGCAAATGCCTCAATTAATTGAGAATATTTTTTTAAATTAGAGTTATGCATCCTTAAATATCTACTTACAATATTTAATTACATCTTTCCAAAAGTTATCATCATTATCATTCTTAAGAAAAAAACACCTAACAGGAAATGTGCCATTATCGTCGGACTTTCTGGTGGACGATTTACGCCGGCACCACACAGTACATGTACTGGCGAAATATGCCCTGGAAAGGTGCATTATCTAGCATAGTATCTGCAGCATAAATAATCGACGCAAATTTCTTGGCTTCACGCAGCATTTCTTAGATGTCCGGCGATATTCTGCCGAAATGACTGCGAAATAACGATGCAATTGTGTCTGCTTACTTAAACTCGATGAATCAAAAAATGTGCTGGTTAAAGCCCTATTTCAGTGCCTCCATTGAACAATTCTGATTTCTTTTTATCTCGTTTCGTTAGAGAGCTGCACATCTGAGAGCTGCTCCGATGCCGCAGGATTGTCCATCTCCTCGCTTAAGTCCCAGACGCCCCAAGATCTCCCTCTCTTTGGTAAACTCCGCAAGCTGCCCGATAACCAACCAGTGAGAACTTCTTCGTCACATTTGAGATCTATCCCCAATCAAAAACCCTAACTGAATTTCACAAAAGTAGGCCCAAACACCACCGGTAAGGAAAGGTATTATCTCATCACCTTGAGTTTGAATGTTCTTACTATACATTGCAAGAGAAGGTATATTGGTGTATGCATTACGAGTAAGATTTAAATCTAAATATTTTGAGTGTATGTTTTTTAAAAAATAGTTTAGCGAGGGGATTTTTATTTTGGGTGATCAAGTCATTAATTAAAATACACATTATTAAGAGTTTTAGTGAAATAGATGGAGATATTATTAAGTAGAAATTCAAGTTGGATGGTTGAAGTGGAGGACATAAAAGCTTTTAAGGGGAAATTCTATAAGATAGTGGTTAGACCTGCAATGCTTTATGATGTATAATGTTGGACATAAAAAAGAGAAGCATAATATGAAGTTAAGTGTTCCAGAGATGATGATGCTCAGGTGGATGAGTGTCTCTACTCTAAGAGACAATATATGAAATGATCATATACATGAAAAGATTCGAGTAGCTTTAGTGGAAGATAAGATTAGATAAAATCACCTTAGATGGTTTAGTCATATAAAAAGGTGGCCTTTGATGACCTAGTTAGGAAAGTAGTTGTACTAGATTTGACCCGGTTAGCAACAATTATTGTTAAAATTTAAATTTTGTTTCGGATAGTTTTCTTGCTATTTTTTAAATAAATATTTATATATAAAAATTATATATATTAATAAAAATAATAGGAAAATATACATCTCATGATGTTGAGTAAATTGCATTGGACATTGTTCTGTGGACGTAGAGGATTGCATTGGGCATACTTTATTATAGATATGATATGAAAATAACATATATATGAGAAGGTTGGAGTAGTTCCAGTAGAAGATAAAATTAGATAGAGTCGCCTTGGATGGTTTGGTCACTTAAAAAGATGGCATTCCGAGCAAGCTAATACTCTTGGTATTTTTCATCAATAAGTATTACAAAATTATCTAATATATCTATATTATATGTAGGTTATATTATGGATATCAAAACTCAAATAAGTTGGATGTATAATTGATTGGCGCAAGGCCAAAAGACATTAACTAATGAGTTTATTAGAGGGGTGAATATTTTCATTCAAACAGCTTCTCAACTGCCCAACTATATCTCAGATTAAAAGTTTTTTTGCCCATGTTCTAAACATAAAAATTAGGTGCACCTAAGCCTAAATGGTGAAACTGTTGATCTATACCATCAAGACTTCAAGCCATAATATTGGTATTAGACTTCTCATGGTTGGAAGTTCATTAGGGATGTTAAGCCCTTATGAACTAGCCAGAGGCCAACCAAGAGGGGGGGTGAATTGGTATTTTAAAAATTTCCTTCAATTAAAACTCAAAACACTAACCAAAATTCATCACAATGATAATCAAAGTGAGGAAAAAATAAATGCAGAAGAAATAGTAGTAAAGAACACAAATATTTATAGTAGTTTGGTCAACACGACCTAAGTCCACTCCCCGGAGGTGCCCTCCGAGTATTACACTAAAACTCAGTGACTCTTCTTTTTCTCCCAAAGTAAGGTGGAGAAACCTTTACAAAACTCCTTTCCACCAACACCAGTGAGGCATAGAACCCAACTCCTTTTGCTTCCTCGTGAAGTAGGGAAAGAACCTTGATTGATTGTTGAAGTAAACCTCTCTCGATCCTCCAAGGACAAGGGACTATGATGGAAGAAGAAGTTATGGATCCAAGCTTGGAGCAACCTTTGTGAAACCCTCTCACAAACTCCCCTTAATAAGATCCTCTCTCTCTCTCTCCCTCTCCTTTAGGCTCTCTTAGGTCAAGACATCAACAAAAGATACCCTCATGGATGATATAAGAGAGCTTATATAGAAGATCTTAGAAATAGCTCATTAATTACAACTTGCCTACTTTATCATCCAAGATGATATTAATATCATCCTGTACAATTAGTACAAATTAAGCTCAATCAGCTAGGACGATTTGGGACGATCAAAAGGTTTTTGTTCATATCAACAAGGACGATACAAATTTATTCTATATGATTAGTACAAATTGGTGAATATCGTCTAGGAAATCACTTTGAATGCTTGTCTGGATGGTGAAAAAATAGCTTGATCGTCCTGGATGATTAGTTCAAATTCATGAAAATCATCCAGAGCATCACTCTGAATAAAAGCTATCCAATTTTGATTGTTCATGAGCAACTAAGGTATTTTGAACTGATCATCCTGGATGATCCTGTGATCCTCCAGGATGATGTGATCGTATCAATCAAGTCTTAATTAGTTTTCTTAATTAACAGATTAATTTAAGAATATTTATGTGCATCGTCTAGGATGATGTCCTAGACGATGTCCAAAAATAAATAATACCTAAATAAATATGGCGACTGCTTCTTTTTTATTTGAGCATATCATCCCAGACGATACATATATCGACCAAGATGATGTGCTTAATAAAGGTTGCCTTAACATAGATGCCCTAATTAGGGTTTCTATTTTAAGCTGATCATCTATGACGATATTGGGATTGTCATGGACGATGTTCTTAAAATAGAGAACTCTAAATCAGACAAAAAACTCCTCCAAGTGTGTGTGTGTGTGTAAGGTTACTTAGCATCAGGAATCACATTTATTATAAATAGACTCAAGGAGAAGGAAAAGGTTTACAAACTGACTAAGACCTAGTCTACCCAATCTTGAGTTGGTTCAAATTACAGTCTTGATCCTGTGAACCTAAAATGTTAGTAGGCAAGGTAGTCGTAGTAAAATAGAAGTGTTTACAATCATCAAAATTCTATTTCTAAAAATAGATATGCAACAATCTCCCCCTTTTTGGTCTTTCTACAAGATCCCAAATATCATTCCTAACAAATTGGTTTAACTCCTCTTACATGGCTAAGATCCAAAACTCATCAGAAAGGGCTTGATTAATGTTGGTGGGTTCAGTCATTGAGATAAAGGCAGAGTGGTTCACTTCCTTCCTAAGTCCATGTCTAGTCTTAACTCCTTTAGAAGGGTCTCCTAAGATCAGTTCTTTAGGGTGACTCAAAGAGTATCACCAATCTCTAGGCAAGGTATGTGTAGGTTCAATCCTTTCCTCCAGATTTACATTTTCTACTCCTTGGGAAATCTCACACACTCCTTAAGTGTTTGGGGCTCTACCCTCTTCTCCAAATTTTCACCTCCATTGGTATTCTCTTCAACATCATCTTCCTCCTCAACTCTGGACTTCCTAGTATCAGATTCATCAAACACTACATGAGTAGTCTCCTCCACCACCAATGTCCTCTTATTAAATACCCTAAAAGACTTCTCATCACTAGAATATCCTAAGAACACTCCTTTAAATTTTGGATCAAATTTTCCTAAGTGAGACTTCCCATTATTATGAATGAAAACCTTACAACCAAAGACATAGAGGTGGGAAAGATTAGGTGTCCTATCCTTAAGGATATCATAGGGTGTCTTATCAAGTTTGGCTCTAACATTCACCATATTCAACACATAACAAGCTGTGTTTACAGCTTCAGCCCAAAAGTATCTTGGAAGTGAATACTCAGTAAGCATGGCTCTAGCGGCTTCAACTAAGGTTTGGTTCTTCCTTTCAACTACCCCATTCTGCTGAGGGGTCCTAGGAGCTGAGAAGTTGTGGCTAATCCCCTTATCGTCAGAAATGTTTCCAAATCTCTCATTTTCAAACTCCCCCCCTATGGTCATAATGGATAATAAAGATCTCACAGCCTAGCTTTTTCTAAATCCAAGTGAAGAAGGATCTAAAATCATCAAAAGACTCATTCTTATATGACAAAAATCTAATCCAAGTAAACCTCGATTAGTCTTCGACAATCACAAAACCATATACTTTCCCCCCTAAGCTGCTAGTGTTAATGGGTCTAAACAAATCTATGTGAAGGACTTTTAAAGGTCTACAGGTATTAATGTCCTTAATGGAGTGAAAAGTGGAGTGGACTTGCTTTCCTAATTGGCATGCACCAAAAAGGTGATCTTTTGAAAACTTAAGCTTGGGGACACCTCTAACTAGGTCGTTCTAGGTCACTTTTTTAAGAGTTTTCATACTGGCATTATATAATTTCCTGTGCCACAACCAAGAATCATCAGTAACAATTTTTAAGTAAAATGAAGTAGCACATTCAATATTATTTAAATCAAGCATGTAAATATTGTTGATCTGCTTTCCCTGCAAAATAGTGTTATTATTTAAGCTTATGATGCAAGTGTTTGCCAACAATTTTATTATGAAGCCCTTATCGCAAAACTAACTGATGCTGAGCAAGTTGTATTTCAGTCCATCTACAAGCAAAACATTTTTAATCAAAAGGTTCTTGGAGATTCCAATTATACTTACGCCCACCAATTTCCTGGTGGTGTTGTCTCCAAGAGTGACCTTGCCTCCAGCCTTAGCCTCCAACGAAATAAATTGATTAGCATCTCTAGTCATGTGTCGTGAGCATCCGCTGTCTAGGTTCCATATGCCTCATGAGACCTTCTATGAGAGCAAGCCTTCAAAATCATCAAACGTTAAATTTAGGAACCCAAACATGTTTGAGTCCCTTCTTATGGAAAGTAGTATGCAATGCATGTGTGTTATACTGTAAATCATGTAATTTGGGTCTCCACACCTAATGTGTACTATAGTGAATAGTGCAACTATATGTAATGTGTCCTAACATGCCACATGAAAAACATCTAACACCAAGAAAAGGATGTACTAATCTACTCATATGATGATGCTTCTTTTTAAAGTTATGTGATACATGCAATGATTTATTTTCAAAAGCTTTGAGATTTGCTAATTCTTTTTCTAACTCAACATGGGATGACTTTAAGGAACCATGTGCATCAGATAATTCATTATGTTTTTTGTTTAATGCATCAAACTCATCAAATAAAGACATGTGATTGCTATCAATTGTAGAATGATCTTTAAGAAGAATTTCATGCTCTTTTTGTAAATTTAAAAATTCAAATTTCAAGCTAGCATGAGTTTTCTTGAGTTTATTATATGATGTATGAATTCTTTCAGAAACTTCAAGTAATTGCTCATAGGTTAGTTTACATACCACTTCTTGGTCACTTTGACCAAGATGATCGTCTGCCATTATGTACAAGTTTGTTATTTCCTCTTCAGCTTCAGTTTCAGAGGAGTCTGATGCATAATCCACCTAGAACGGCTTTTGGAATATCTTCTTGTCCTTTTTGAACTTGGGTTTTTCTTCTCCCTTCTCCTTACTTGGGTGAGACTTAAGTGTAGGACAATCAACTTTAACATGTCCTGGCTTCCTGCATTCAAAACAAATCATATCATTAGAACTCTTAAAATTTTTATTTCCCTTACCTTTATTCCACTTTTGATGGTTTTTTTGCTTCTTCCTTAGAAAGCTTTTAAATTACCTTGTGATTAAGGCAACATTATTGCTTTCAGACTTAGAAGATTTAGTGTCCATGTTGTTGGCCTTCAGTGCCACGGTTTTCTCCTTCTTTTTCTCAACTGCATCAAGATTTCTTTGATTCACCCCTTTCTCATAAGCAATGAGTGATCCAAGTAAGTTATCAATCGAATAAGTATTCAAATATTTGGATTCAGTAATTACAATAATCTTAGCATCAAAAAAGGAAGAAAAGCATCTTAAAATTTTGTTCACTTTTTCATAGTTGGTGAGTTTTCTTCCTAAGGCACGCAAAGAGGTAATGATTTGAGTAAATCTTTTATACATTTCAGAAATTGATTAAAAAGATTTCATACAAAAAAAAATCGTATTCATGCAAGAAAATATTCAATCAAGATTACTTAATTCATTACTTCCTTCGTAAGTAATACATAATTTATCCCAAATCTCTTTACCAGTAGAGCAAGTTGAAACACGCATGTACTCTTCAAATTTTAAAGCAAAGAAAAAATAGTTCAAATATTTTGTATTAAGTTGAGCTAAATCCCTATCATCAAGAGTCCATTCAATAAAAGGAAGTGAAACAGTAACACCATTAAGTTTACCAATCGGAGGTGTATAACCATCCTTAACAAGCATCCACATGAGATAGTCAATTGATTGCAAAAATATAGACATGTAAGTTTTCCAAAAATTAAAAGGAATATTATCAAACAAAGGTGGTTGAGTAAAAGAATACCATTCCACATTATTACAATTATCAGAGTTTGCCATTGATCAAAACTCAAAAAGTTTTCAAACTTATTTTTATGAATCCAACTCTGATACCACTTGAAAGTTCGTTACGGATGTTAAGCCCTTATGAACTAGCCCAAGGCTAACCAAGAGGTGGGTGAAATGGTATTTTAAAATTTTCTTTCAATCAAAACTCAAAACACAAACCAAAAATTCACCACAATGATAATCAAAGTGCGGAAAAAATAAATGTAGAAGAAATAGTAGTAAAGAATACAAAGATTTATAGTTGTTAGGTTAACACGATCTATGTCCACTCCCCAGAGGCACCCTCGGAGTATTGCACTAAAACTTAGTGACTCTCCTTTTGCTCCCACAGCAAGGCGGAGAAGCCTTAACAAAACTCCTTTCCATCGACACAAGTGAGGAAGAGAACCCAACTCATTTTGCTTCCTCTTAAATCAGGTAGAGAACCTTGATCGATTGCTAATATGAACCTCTCTCGACCCTCCAAGGACAAGGGACTATGATGGAAGAAAAAGATTTGGATCCAAGCTTGGAGCAACCTTTGTGAAATCCTCTCACAAACTCCCCCTCATAAGATCCTCTCTCTCTCCCTCTCTCTCTCGCTCCTCTAGGCTCTCTCAGGTCAAGAAAACAACAAAAGAAATCCTCGTGGGTGATATAAGAGAGCTTATATAGAAGAGGTTCAGAATAGCTCATTAATTATAATTTGCTAACTTTATCATCCAGGACGATATTAATATTATCTTGTACGATTAGTGTCAATCAGCCATGACAATTTGGGACAATCAAAAGGTTGTTATTTATATCGTCCAGGCCAATATAAATTTGTTCTGTACGATTAGTATAAATCGGTGAATATCATCCAAGCAATCGCTCTGAATGCTTATCTAGATGGTGAAAAAATAGCTTGATCATCACAATCGATCTCACGATTGTCCTGGATGATTAGTTCAAATCCATGAAAATAGTCCAGAGTATTGCTTTGAATAAAAGCTATCCGATGTTGATCGTCTAGGAGCAACTAAGGTATTTTGAATTGATTGTCCTGAACGATCCTGCGATCATCCAAGACGATGTGATCATATTAATCAAGCCTTAATTGCTTTTCTTAATTACCATATTAATTTATGCATAATTATGTGAATCGTCCAGGATGATGTCCTAGATGATGTCCAAAAATAAATAATACCTAAATAAATCTGGTAGCTGATTCTTTCTGATTTAAGCATATCATCCCGGGCGATACACATATCGGCCAGGATAATGTGCTTAATGACCGCTGCCTTAACATGGATACCCTAATTATGGTTTCTATTTTTGACTGATCATCCAAGTCGATATTGGGATCATCCTGGACAATGTCCTCAAAACAGAGAACTCTAAATCAAATAAAAAAAATTCCCCCAAGTGTGTGTGTGTAAGATTTACAAATCAACTCAGACCTAGTCTACCCAATCTTGAGTTGGTTCAAATTATAGTCTTGATCATGTTAACCTAAAATATTAGTAGGCAAGGCAGTCATAGTAAAATAGAAGTGTTTGCAATCATCAAAATTCTATTTCTAAAAATAGATACACAACAATGGTGAGTATGAATCATATTTTGATTCTTGATGCAACCAATTAATAAGTACTAATATAGATGAGGAAGAAAATATCTGACCTAATCTTGAGGACTTAATTCATGATGCAAGTAGAGCACAATTTGAACAATATACATAAGAGTCATCTAATAAAAAGCATAAAATTTTTATGATTTATTGTATGCTTCCCAACAACCAATATGGATGGGATGCACCACTCACTCAGAGTTATCCATTAATGTTAAGGTGTTAAGCATCAAGGCAGAATATAATGTCCCTTGTAAATATTTTAATTAATTTATTTGAGAGCTCAAAGAAACCAATTCAATAAATAACATAATTTTTATAGATTTATTTCAAACTTTGAAGTGAATTTCCAATCTTGGTTTGACAAACATAAAGATAGATTATTGTGTAAATGGATACATGTTATTCTATAAAGATGATCAATTATACAAGCAAATAAAATTGAATAAATGTTTTTGGCACTTAACATATTTCTTTTAGGTTTCATCTGTAAAGCAACCAATACCTAAAAAATGGGACATAATATGGAACATGTATGATGCTCCTTATATTTCTTAAAAGAAAGTCCCGAAAGAAGTACGGGGCATGTGGTTTGGAGAGTTTTAGGTTAGTTATTATAAAAAATATGTTATGTATTATATCTTATTTACATAAGTTAACAAAAATATATATTTTTTATTATATATTTTAAATGCATAAATATTTTTATTGGCTTCCTCAACATAATGATAAAACCAGAAAGAATTTTGAGAAGTGTGGCTCGACTCGCATGCGAGACATATTTAAAGATATTAAAAAGTCAGGTGAGCAACCATTCTTGATTTGTGAGAGTGTATGGGCTTAGTTTAATAGTTCCTGGGCTAGCCTAGACTATAGTAGGATGGATCAAAATAGACAGAATAGAGCTTCTGATGTGGGGCATGGGTAAGTTCCCTTTTACTGGGTTCTGTTCACATACTGAGCATCAAAGAGTTTGGTAAGGAATTTAAAATATTTAAATAAATTATTAAATAAGAATACTAATATTGTATGTTACAAAAAGAAGACTTGGTAGAGAAATGACTCCTACTAAATACATAGACATACCACAAGCGATAGGAGGTCAGCAATGGATTGATGACATGTGAGAAACCTATATAGTATATGTTAATTTTTGTGATGTTATATATAAATTGTTTAAAATTTTATTAACTTTCAAAGAAGGAGTATACAAGGCTTTAAAGAGCCAGGCTATAGTAGGTGAAGGTTCTTCTTGTGGATCAGCAGAATATTCTAACTACCGCATTTGGTCATCAAGCGATAGGAGGAATGCAGCACGGTCAAGTAATATGTTTATGCTCGCAAGCAGTTGTATATGATGAATGACATTTGGTAGCTCCAAATTTCTTAGCTTACACCCAGGAGTCTTTATATACCTAATAGATTAGCTGCCCATACAACCAAGCTAGAATATATAGGAAAGCACAAGATGACTAGCATATACAAATGAAGTAGTAGCAGTAGATGCAGATGCGACAACAGATGTAGATACAACATGCTCAAATGTTAGTGTAAATGCGAAAGATGAGGAGAAGAATGGATATGAGAGGAGTACAACATCAGCTGAGGAGGAGACTGAATCAGAGTAGATGTTATTTATTTACAGATATGTGACATCTATATTTATGTGTATATGGACATCTTTAGTTATTTGTTAATTGGACATCTTAACTTTTTTATTTATAGATATTTATTGATGATACTCTCTCTTATTTATGTTATTTTTATAATGTTTATTTTTATAATGTAATTAATGATGTTCTTGATTTGAAGTGGTTGTATGAATATTTAGTGTTGTTGTATTTTGTTATGCAGGTTTTATTTGTGGAAATCAATTTTAAAAGGATGAAGGTGAATTTTTTTATTTACTGCTACATTTTCTTGCAGATTATCCCCAAAAACAATACCGGTAATTTGATATAATGATATTTTGGTGAATTTGCACTGTTAATTCCGACAGATTTGTCATGGTAATGACGTAGATAATATGAATGACGTCTTTAAGCGAGTGGATTTGCACCCGTATTTTCGACGTATCTCGTTTCGCCAAATTAACGGCATATCTTACACCGAAATATGGCAATGAAAAAAGGCTATCAATGTTCTTCTTTTTTCACAGGCATTTTGCCGAAAAAACTACAAAAAATATTTCCATTAAAAAAAATTCACCGGCATTTTCTTTATAATGCGCAAATTACCATCTGAGAAATTTGCATAAAAAATGTGCCATAAAGGTGATATTTTTGGCATATTTTGAAATTTGCATCTGACATGTGGATTTCTTTCATCGGTAATAGTGTATTTTCCTATAGTGAAATATTTAATATCTAAAATCCTAATACAATCTAATAAAAAATTAAGGTTCAAAAAAGATTTTGTTAATCTTTTTAGTGTATATTGCCTTGTTTAATGTAACTTTTTTTAATACTCAAATTTTCATGACATCTATTGTCTCTTCACTTTTAAAATATTCAATATTAAATTTAAGGAGAGTAGCAATAATCACAATCTCATATATTAAAGGATAGACCTTTGATTGTATTTAGATTTTTTCTTCCTTAATTTATTACAGAGCTTTTGGGAAGACCACTTCATGTTGTTAAAAGAATAAATCATAAAATAAAAATATGAAAATAGAGAATTACCAAAGTTATTTTTCAAAACTCTATATTTATTTACTTAAAACATTTAAAAATAATGGGAAAATATTATCCTTCAAAATCACTCAACATGAAGGTTAAATTTCATCTATACTTGTGTCTTGATAGCCTATTTGAACTATCAATTAGCATGGGAGAAATTTACCATAGTAATAAGCTCTCATATAGAGATTTCATTTTGGGTATGGCATTATTCACAAACTAAAATAGAACATGAAAACATCAGTTCATAAATCTTATAGCTTCTCAAAGAAACTCAAAGCATATCAAATTCTATGTCATTAGAAGCAACATAAGCCAAAACCATCCCATTCAATCATTATACATATAAGATCTATAGAACAATGTAGGGTATGATCAATCCATATTTAATAATTTTTTGCCATAAAATTTTATTTAGAATTCTTCTTCAATCACTATTCTCGTTGCAATCTTTCTCAAGAAACTAATATATAAAACACAGGTCACTAATGTTAGGCATAGGTCACGTGATTGAACCACTCTAAATCTATCTTTTATAATGTGAATAATTCTAAATTTGTATATTCATAAAAGAACGTTAGTTATAGTAGATTTCCTAGTTTATGCTTTCAAAATATAATATGTGGATTAATCTTTTTTATTTTAATTAATAATATATGTGCTCCTCCGAAAGGTACCGCTTAACGGGGATAGAATGCAAATAGTACGATCGCACTATCACGTAGGACAAAATGGGTGCAGACCTTACGCTCTTTATAGGCGAGCCAATGGGATGGAATATTAGATAATACATTCTATTAACCATTGAGGATATCATATTTTGCCTACGCACAATGATGGGTAATAATATACATAACCATATCAATGTCATAAGATTTTCTTCACTCGATACATCAGCTTGAATGAGATTTATTTGATGTGGGATTCCGTTTACCATGGACACAATCCCCCTTGTTTAATTACATCTTAGTTCGGGGCCTAAGAAGACTCTCGATTAAGGATCCTATATTATTCTCTCAAATGGGATTGATACATAGGGAGAAGACTAGGAAGTTCCTACTCAAAGGGAAGGAAGGATTCAACTAGGCTCAATCAACATGTATAGTTCATATCATCATCCAGAGGGACTAAGGTAGTGAAAAGAATTTAGAGAAAATACACCACTACACTCAGGGCATACAAGAGAGAAAAATGGAGGTGGCGTCATCCATATAATGTGGATATATGGGATTTATATCCTCTGAAGGATAGGGATTTACCCACCATAGGCATACTATTGGACACTGATAGTAGTAGTCTTGAACCCCAAATCTAGAGTGAATTTAGTATTCTACACACAACACTAACACCCGTGTCCTAGCTAATGCATTCTTGACTTATATCCTATTTGGAAAGGAAAGCCAACTAACCACCTAATCATATAAAATCCATGTTGTCTAGTATTTATGAAAGTTGGGTGGGTGTCTTAGTTCTTGGAAGTTAAGGCTGATATTTAAAGAGGTTCCTAAGTAGCCTTGTACTTATGAAGGGTGAATGCTTCTAGAATTAATGCAATTAAATTTTGATTTAATTAGTTTATAAAGAAAAGCATACTAGTTAAAATTATCCAAATCATGAATTCTTGAAATTTTAAATTGCTTAAAAATAATTTTTAGAAAGATTATACTTCCTCAGATCCAACACCTCATCCTCATAGGTCAGATTATCTAGACTCTACCTACAGGCAATGAAGAATCTTAAAGCAAGAGAAGCGAAAGTGCATTAATATGCATTCAACCCCACATGATTCTAGCTATTCCCTAGAACATTAACTTTCTATATTATTTATTTCCTAAAATTTTAAAATTTAATTACTAGTAGAAAAATATTTATCCCTAAAGAGCCTAGCAAAATTAGGCACACACATAAGCAAGAAAGAAGCCTAGAAAAAATAGACAATTTCTACTATGCAAGCAAAGTAAACACATAAATATAAATAAAACCACTAGAGTAAAAATAAAATCCATAGTAAGTGATATATAAAGTACAACATAGGGTCTGCAAAAAAAATAATGTTGGCTATGCCCCCCTGACAACAACCTGATTCTAACCCTCCTTAATAACGTAAGGCTTAAAAACAAATTATTTTCATCTTCATCTTTATCTTATGGTCCTTCTATGGATCGCCTTCGTTCGTCCTTCTTGTGGTTCATCTTTTAGAATGGTACCCAAATGAAAAGGAAATTCCTTTTAAAGGGACTTTCTTTTCCCTTTGGATACCTTATATTTTAAATGCCTTATTTTTAGAGACTTTCATAACTCAATACATCAAATAAATTACATCAGAAAAAAGGAACATATAGACTCTCCTACAGGATTATCCTGAGTAGTTAAAGAAAACTAAGCATCCAAAGCAATTATATATGAAATGAATATACTTATGTCAGCTACACTTGGTCATGCTTTTATTCATTTGGGGGCTATGCAGCTGAAGCACCTGCAGCAAGTATATACATGGTTTATTTATTATTTTAGCCCCCTTTATTAGTGTTGCATGAGCATGGTCACCTATAAAAAATATCATTAGTATCAAGATTGCCCATATCCTATGGGTAATATATCGCACAATATATTATAAAGATAATATAATAGTAAAGCTCATCATCACAATAATCATCACATCAAATCAAAGCTATCAGTATACGTGCCATATATAGAGCATCACATCATATAAAATAGAAAAGGAAAATATCAGCCTAACTTGGAGCTAGAAGTTGTGTCATAGCAATAAATTTTATGTGTGTGTAGTAGGTTGTGCGGTATTAGATATGTCTTATCTTGGGTAATAAGTTCAAGTTGTTTGTGATCCGATTTGTTGAAGGTCAAAAGGGGGTTTTGAATTAAAATTTAAGTATTAGTATTTGTAGTCCAGTTTAATTATTTTAGTTGGTTCCTCCATTTTAATACTTAAGGTAATGTTCTTTGAAGTTTAAGTTAAATTAACGAATTTTAGAATGTCCAGGTTTATCCTATTCTCTAAGTTAAAGGGTCCAAAAGGTGACTTTTAGAAATAGGCTAGGTTTTAGGGTCATAACATTTTTATTAAAATATTAGATCATTTAAGGAGTAATTATACTTTGAGTTGCTAGATTTTGAGTTTTTTTATGCAAAGTTATGATTTTTAGAAGTTTCATATCCTAATTCTCGAACTACGGTTGACCGGAGAGTCGACTTTTTTATTTAGGTTGATTTCTAGAAAGCTAATATTTTTAATAAATACTAGATTTTAATTAGAATTGAATTTTTTTTAGTTTACCAAGTTTAGATTTTTTTTTAAATAAGTTATAATTTTTCAAAGTTATGGTATTTAATGAATAATCAAAATGGTTTAATTAAGGGTTTTGATCCAAATCAGCCCCAAACATCTTGGAATCACCTCCAAAAGTCATTAATAACCCAAGAAAGAGTTCCCAAGTGTTTGGGGATATTTTAGAATTTTTAATAATTTTAATTATTTAATTTAATTAAAAGAGTTATTTCTAATAAAAAAATTATTGTTCAAAATTAATGTCTAATAAAGAGGATTCTCATTTTTGGATATTAAAAATTTAATTAAGAAGAGTTTGATATATTATGAGTAATTTTTTGATTTAATCTAAATTTTTTAGAAGTTTTTGAAGTTATAAGGGTTTAATTTATTGGTAAATTAGGATTTATTAATTAAGCAGCTTAAAGATTCCTAAAAATTCCTAGAAACTTCCAGGGGATTTGAAATGTCATAAAGTTTAAATGGTTCAAGTTTCATTTAATTTGGAGGTGTACCCTATATCCTATTTTTTTCTTAAGTTTGCTAGACGAGCCATTAATTATTATCCTTAGGGTGTCACTACGTTAAATATATTTAAATCAAGTGTTAAAAGCTAACCCTTGGCGTAACATAAAGGGGAAATGCAAAAAATTATAGCAAACCATATCATTAGAACTAAGACAGCCTAAACTAAATGCTCGTGTATCCTGCACATATAAAAGAAGACTAAATGATGATTAAGTAAGATCAATGATGTGATTGGTGAATGATTGGAGTCCAATCATTCACTAATCCTCCACCATGAATTCTATTCATATGCACAACCTATATTTGAAATTTAACAAGGATCTCTCAAATTTTAAAGGATTTAAATATGTATATAATTTTAAAATATTTTAAAATACATATATATTAAGATATAAATAAACATATTTAAAAATAAACTAATTAAAATAGTTTAATATATATTTTTATATATAATTTGAGAGAACCACTAGTTAACCAAAAGAGATTTAAAAATAATTTCAAAATAAATTTTTAAATTTGAAAATACTTAATATAGTATTTAGTTAAATAGTAATTAAGTATTAAATTAATTAAATTAATTAAGAAAAATAAAGTTTTAACATCTGAACATAATTTTAAATAAACTTATTTAATGTTTTGAAAATGTTTAGGTATTAAATGAATTTTTACGATTTAAATAGAATTATTATGAATTTTAAAAGTCTAATGTATTTAAAAGGTATTTTTAAACCATTTATAAATAATTTATATTTAAAATAATTACTTATTTAGGAAGGTTTTTTTCCTCGGTTCACCAAAGATCTTACTACCAGCAGGGTCTTGACAGCCAATTTTACTTGGGAAAGGGGGAGGGAGATTGGGAGAGCTAATACATAAGAAATCTTAACTTGGGAGAGCTTGGAGAGAGAGAAAGAGCAAAAGTCTCATTCAAATAACTCTAATACCCCTATATATTGGCTTAAGCTCATGATAGACGGCCTAGATCAATCCTAAAATTAATTAGGAGGGAATTAACCTCCCTTGGCCGTGAGTTGGGTTAAGGGAGGGTTAGGAAGATTTTAATTACATTAGATGGGGAAGATTTGACCTAAACAGGTCAAGTTTAACCAAATTGAGCTTGGGTTGACGAAGGTATGGGTTGACCCAGTCAATATGTTCAATTAGACCCAAATGGGTGAGGGGTAAAACCAAGAAAGGGTTGGAATTGATTTGAATTAAAAGAGAGAGGATTTGGGTAGTTGGATCAACTAAGGTTTACCCGGTTAATAAGGTTGACGTAGGGTCTGGTCTAGGATCAACAGACTTGTTCTAACCTAATGAACCCAATAAAAGAGGTCTTATGGTTTGGCTTGGTCGATTTGACCATGTCAACCCCCCTTGACCCAAGTCTGGGTGAAAATAAGGGCAACAATAAGACCCCCAACAGAGGAACTTTTATTAGGTCTGGTGTAAGGACATAGAGGAACGTCCGGTCGGAGGCAAAATCCTGCCAAAAAACTCAGTATTTGCTACGTATTACTAGGTATTATTTGATAACAACGAGGAATACCACTCTGTGAAGACCAATACCGAGTTATACGGAGCTATACCGAGCAATACCGAGTTGTACCGAGTTTTTCCTTGAAAAAACTCGGTACAACTTTTGTATTACTCGGTATTGCTTGATATAGCTCGGTATAACTCTGTATTGGGTCTTCACATGATGGTATTCCTTGTTATTGTTTGGTATTGCTCGGTATTTGCTCGGTATTTCTCATTTTTTGGCGCGATTTGTCCTCCGACCGGACGTTCCTCTACATCCGGTCGGAGGACGTAATAATTGTTCCCAATAGAGGCGGCGAATAACTAGTGAACTGTACGTATTGGCATTAAATGACTGTAGCAAGAGAAGTGAGATAAAGAACATATGGAGGATCAACAAAGAAAGGAAGATGAGTTGATGATCTATCCGCCTAACCTTTTGCAAGGGCGGGATGGAGATGAAAGTAAAAAGTAAAGGGTCTCGCATCCACCTGACTATATTAAAATAGTGAATGTGGACAACTCGATGGTCACCTTACCATATTGAAATAGTGAAACAAATAGCAAAAGGGTAAAGTAATCCAACTACCTGCCTGACCATATCAAAATAACATGATAAAAAGTGGAAGGATCCCGCATTCACCTGACCATATTGAAACATTGAATGGGGGTAACTCAATACTTACTTTACCATATCAAAATAGTAAATAAAACAGTCACAAAATCTAATGTCCATCTAACCATATAAAAATAATAAGATAATCATGAAAAGAGTCTAACATTCACATCACCATATGGAAACAGTGAATGTATATAACCCAATGTTCACCTGACCATATTGAAATAATGAAACAAGGAGTGAAGGGGTGGTGGGGTATGCCTCTCAGGGACTCTGTCATGCACTCAAACAAGAAAGGTTTGACATTTGCCTGACTATATCAAAATAATAAATTTGAATGGCTCAATACTCACCTGACCATATCGAAATAGTGAGCATGGAGTCAAAAATAAGGAAGTAAACCAACTACATGCCTGATCATATCGAAATAACATAATAGAAGGTGAAAGGATCCCATATTCATCTAACCATGTCAAAATGGTGAATGGGGGTGACTCAATACTCACCTAACCATATCGAAATAACAAATAAAGAAGTCACAAAATCTAATGTCCACTTGACTATATGAAAACAACAAGACAAAAGTGAAAAATCACCTCAATAATAACTTAACGGACAACATCATAGGAGTGTGAGGGGAAAGAAAAAGTAGATGGGATTATTTCAGGGGAGTAATTATCTAAGAAATCCTGAGCTATGATCCTAGTTTCCATATGGTAGAGGATAAGTTATTGTGGCCACGAGTATCCAAATATCAGCAAAATGTCTTATGTAACATTTAAATCATATGAAGTGGGAGTATTAGACCAATGCCCCAAGGGGTAACATAAAGAGATATGCCATCAATAGAGTGTGAGAGCGATGATCTTATTCTGAGTGAGCAACATTTGAAGTAGCGAGGGGACACACTCTCTATAAAGAACGAAGATACATCAAAGAGAAATAATTATTAAGAGATTATAGGGGCGCACCCATACTAACTGATGGGAACCCTGTAAGATGTGAACACAACATCAATATATCCAAGGGACCTCACTAGAAGCCAAGAGTTGGGTTCCAATAAGAAAGTATGTGGCAAAAGAAACCAGAAACCTAATCTTCTGCTATAACACTAAAGCTCATAAATGTATGATCGTAACATCCAAGGCATGATGTACCATATCACAAAGGGGGAGACAAATTAAAGTAGCAAGGGGACACCCTCACCGCCAAGGATAAATACTATGAATAAGATCAATAATCACCATAAGCTCACAGTGGTAACACTCACACATGTTGCGACTTGAGCTCACGAGTTTATGTTTTTGATGTTAACAAACTTCTTTATGTCTCGTATTATTTTCCATTCTATATTTTATTGTGTATACTAACATTTCAGGAATACTATGCACCATCCAACGAAGAATCAGAGCTTAAGATTGGGTAGAATAAGGTTATATTGTAAAGAGTGTAATATTCAATGGTGTAATTTTGATTTCTTGAATCAAGTATTATAAAGGTTTTTGCTAGCTTGGTGTTCTTGCTCATACACACTCAGGAGAGTGAGATCTTGTCAAAACTAGGAGTTCAAGTTTTAAACTAATCTTACTGGATAATTTTGCTTGTCAAGGATGATTAGCTCATTGAACTAATCATACTAGATGATTTTGATCATCCAGGATGATCCTTTATGATCTTGGAAAAATAGCCACCAATGATAATTTAGGCAAGGAATTAAGATTTAATTTTTTGTTCTAATCATCTTAGACTATCTATATCATCTTGGACAATCAATGTCAATTATGTCTAAATTGATCATGTGAATAGGGACAAATTATGGTTAAATTGTTCAATCAAATCATCATAGATCATGTGTATATCATCTAGGATGATGTTTGCCTACATACTTGATTTTTCTAAATCATCAAAGATGAAAACTATATTTCCACTGATCGTACAAGCTATCTCTTGAATGTCCCAAACTAGCTACTAGATGATATATTGATCTTGAACTAATCATCCCAGAGGATCACAGTATCATCCTGGATGATCTATATAAATTGGTGAACTTATCGTACATGACCATATTGGGTGATCTGACTTGAAGGGCAATTATGTACTGATCATACATGATGATCTAGGATGATCTTTACTTCTAGAATTAATTATTAGGGTTTTTAAAGCCCTCTATTTAAGCTTTGTCAAGAAACTATGTAAGTGTCTTTGTGAGCCATTAAAGCTTCATTCTTCTAGAGAAAACTTGATGAGATAAATTGAAACGGGAGAGAGGAAAGGGTGAAGTTTGAGTGGGAGAAGATCCTTGGAGGGGGTTTCAAGGGAGTTTAGAGGGGATTTCACAAGGTTGCTCTGGCAAGCTTATGACTTAGTACCATCGAATTCAAGGTTAATCTTAAGATAAGTTTTGGGAAGAAGAATATATCTTTGGGGTCAAAGGACCCGACTATTCTGTCGCACTAGGGAAGGTGGAAGTGGGTTTGTAAGGGCTTCTCCACCTAGCTATGAGGTCTAAAGGAGAGTCACTAAAGGTTTAGTGAAATACTCTGAGGGTGCCTCTAAGTAGTGGATGTAGGTCAGGTTGGATCGAACCACTATAAATATGGTGTATTCTTTTTCTAATTATTTCTACACTTTATTTTTAATGCGATTAACTGCTTGGGTGAAATCTTTGATTATTTTTATTATTATTATTTTAATTAGTTTTCATTTAAAGAGATAAAAAGAATTTTCTTTTAAGTTAAAGAAGTTTTTAAATATCCAAATCATCCCCCCTCTTGGTTAGCCTCGGGACTAGTTCATAAGGGCTTAATAACCCTAATAAACTTTTAAGTGGTATTAGAGTTGGATTCAAAAATTAAGTTTTTTGATGAGATATGAATTTGAATTTTCAAAATTGAATTATCTACTTTTAGCTCATGTTCTCTTGATCTAATTCAGTTATATTTATTTTAATTTCTATTTTAAGTTAAATTTTTGATGATTTCAATAATTCATTCTGTTTGTTCAAATCATCATACTCATCCAATAGTTTCATGTGGTTGCTATCAATTTGTACGTAATCTTTCCTAATAATTTCATGCTCTTTTTTTAACTCTATAAAATCTAAATTCAATCTAGCTTGCATCATTTTTATTTTTCTATATACAGTATAAATTTTCTCAAAAATATCAAATAGCTCTTTATAAGTTAAGTCATATATCTCTTCTTGATCTAATTGATCAAGATTATTGGCCATTAAGCACAGATTGGTAACTTTTTCTTCTGCCTTTATTTTTTAGGAATCTAAAGCTGAGTCAGCCCAAAAAGCTCTTCGTAATCTTTTCTTGCCCTTCCTTACATTTATTTTCTCCTCCACCTTCTCCTTGCTAGGATTGGCTTTAAGATTTAGACAATCAAATTTGATGTGTCCAAGCTTCCTACATTCATAGCAAATAACATCATTAGAAGCTTTAATATTTTTGTGGAACTTATATTTATTCTACTGTTGGCATCTCCTTTGCTTCCTTTTTAGAAAACTCCTAAATTGCCTTGTCATCAAGGCAATGCCATCTTCATCCTCAGGTTGTGATTGATCACTCTCTGAGTCATCCACTTTTAGTTTGAGATAGTTGCAACTTAGTCTTTTTTATTATTGATATTCTTACAATGTGTATGTTTTTTATGATTCTAAATAATATTGTGATTCCAAATATTATTTTTTTATTATTATTTCTCCTAATATATTTTGGATGCATTATTTTTTGTTATCTTTGTGTACTAACATTTCAGGGAAATCATACTCCGGATTGTTGAAAACTTCAAATCAGATTAGTTTAGGGTTTATTGTAAATGAAGTCTGTATTTTTTATTTTATTGAGTCTGAGAGAGTATGATTGTAATTGAGTAACTGTACACACACACATCGGGAGAGAGTTTAAAATCTAAAATTTTTTAAACTGATCGTACTGTTTGAATTCATTTAATATGGGATGATTTGTTTATTTATTTTCCCCTGCGAGCATTCAAATGAATAGAAAGTAGAAATTTTTTTTAAATATGGATCGTACTGTATGGTATCATAATTGTATGTAACCTGTCCAGGGTATGAATTGGTTGGGTCTTTTTTTTTTTCCAGACGAATGTGAAAATTTTCTTAATGGTTTGTACCGTATGATGTCATCATCGTACATATGCCACCCAGCATATGAATTGGACAGGTCTCTTTTACTCCAAACAAACATTAAAAATTCTAAATAGTTTGTACCACATAATGTCATCATCATACGTATGTCATCTATAATGCAAAATTGTGGGGTCCCTCTTCATCCCGACGAAGGTGAAGATTTTTCTAACTATTTGTATAGTACAAACTTGATTTGTAATAGACGATCATTGTGTACAAAATCATTTCGTATCGATTAACATAAGGTTCATATGTAAGAGTTTTGAACTATTCATACGTATAAATATATAATCGAAATATATGATCTTGTATGCTCAAAATGGAAATTTTTTGTTTTCTGGACGATTTTTTGTCTCTTTGATATAAAAAGTCCTCTAAAATTGATGTGAAAAAGTCTTGTCTTCATTATTTTTCAAGGACAATTGAAAGAGAGTATGAGAGAGTGTTTGAGAGAGATTTATTGTAAGTGGAGTGTGAAATATTCACAAGGTTACTCAAAGGTAATGATCACTTTATGATTTTGGTTATCACTCTTGTTCTTATCTTTCTAATTGCTTGAGAGAAGCTCTTTGAAGAAGATCCGACACTGTGCTGACACTTGAAGAGTATGAATAGACGACGATACTTTGCTGACACTTGGAGGGTGGGAAAGGATGATGGTACTCTGCCGACACTTGGAGGTGTTAAAAGGATAACAATACTCTACCGACACTTAGAGAGTTTGAAGGGATGACAGTACTTTGGTGACACTTAGAGAGTGTTGAAGGATGATGGTACTCTGCCGACACTTGGAGGGTGTGAAAGGACGATGGTACTCTGCTGACACTTGGAGGGTGTGAAAGGATGACGGTACTCTACCGACACTTAGAGGATGTGAAAGGATGACGGTACTCTACCAACACTTGGAGGGTGTGAAAGGATGATGGTTATCTACTGCACTAGGGATTGGTGGAAGAGAGTTTTGTAAAGGCCTCTCAACTTTACTGTGGGGAAAAAAGGAGAGTCACTTAGGTAATAGTGTAATACCTAAAGAGGGAGCCTTCAAGTAGTGGATATAGGTGTTATTTGACTGAACCACTATAAATCTTTATGTCTTTTAATTTCCACATTTATTTTCTATAAGTTATTTATTATGGTTGAAAATTTTATTTTTAAGCTTTAATTAACTTGCTACAAAATAATTTTCCAATTTAAAAATCCAAGAGAAATTTTTAAATTACAAATTTATCCCCTTCTTAGTTAGCCTTGAGAAAATAGCTTATGTTTAACAACCAAATTTAGATTCAATACGTGGTATCAGAGCTTCTTTTAAAACAATAAGTTTAGACTACTTTTTAAAAAATGGAATGGTTACTTTTGAAAATCGAAGCATACCTGAAGGGTATTAGATCACTAGACCTCCGTCATTTGATAATATCCCTTTCAATTTTTGGAAAACATGCTTGTCTACTTTTCTACAATCACTTAACTATCGCCTGTAGATTTTAGTTCAAGAAGGGTATAATTAGGCCAACTAGATTAGTAGATGGCATTAGAATTAAAATACACTTTACTGATTGGACTATAGAAGAATTTGACTTAGTGTAGTTAAACACTAAATGCTTAATTAGCTTCTTTTGTGCACTTAAGTCAGAAGACTACATGCAGGTTTCCACTTGCAAAAGTGGAAAGGATATTTGTGATAGACTTTATATTACTTATGAAGGGACTAATGAAGTAAAGCAATATAGATTAAATATCTTGTTACATCCATATGAATTATTTTTCATGAAAACCAATGAATCTATTTCTGACATGTACATAAGATTCACTAAAATAGCCACTTCTTTGCATGTATTAGGTAGAGAACTAATGAATGCTGAAAAGATCAATAAAATTCTTTGTTGTTTGCCTACTACTTATGATGCTAAAATAATTGCTATTATAAACTCTAAGGATTTAAATATTTACTCTATTAATAATCTTATTGGATCACTAATTACCTGAGAGCAAGGAGTGAGTCAAAGAAAGATTAATACAGGTGAACAGTAAAAGGAGAAGAACATAGCACTGAAAGTGGAGGACTGAAACAGATATTTTAACAAACTTGGACTGCTAGAGCCATGTTGGCTGAATATTCACTTCCTAAATATTTTTGGGTTGAAGAGGTTAGTATTGCATGTTATGTTCTTAATAGTATGAACATTAGATAAAAATTAAATGAAACATCCTAAGAGCTTCTTAAGGGAAGAACACCTAATTTATCACATTTACATATTTTTTAAATGTAAGATGTACATATATAATAATGAAAAATTTTCATTAGGAAAATTTGATCCAAAATCAGATGAAGAAATTTTTTTTGGATACTCTAGTGTTGGAAAATTATATAGAGTTTTTAACAAAAGAACTTTGGTAGTTGAGGAGACCACACATATTGTATTTGATGAATCTGACATTTTGGAAGAGCCAAGTTTGAAAGATGATGATTTAGAAAATAACTTCCAAAGGATTGAAAAGATTGATTTGGAAGAAAATTTGAAAAAAGAAAATCTTTTGCCAAGATATTTGAATTTTTCAATAAATCATCCTAAGGAATTAATTTTAGGTGAACCTAGTGAGGGTGTTAGAACTAGGCATGGACTAAGACGATATACTTATTATTCAAATTTATATTAATGATATTATTTTTTGATCTACAAATAAAAATTTTTGTGATGATGTTTCTAAAATAATGAGCTGTGAATTTGAGATTAGTCTAATGAGAGATTTAAGTTACTTTATAAGTTTTAGCATTAAGTAAATTATGGAAGAAATATTTCTTAGTCAGTAGAAGTATGTTAAGGATATCCTCAAGAAATATGAAATGGATAATGCTAAACTAGTTAGTACACCTATGAGTTCCTCGGTTCAATTGGATAAGGACCCAAAGGCAAAATCTATTGATCAAAAAAAATTTAGAATAATTGTAGGATCTTTAATTTATTTGACTACTAGTAGTCCCGATATTATGTTTAGTATTTATTTGTGTGCTAGAATTCAATCAAATCCAAAAGAATTACATTTAATAGCAGTAAAAAAGATTTTAAGGCATCTCTTGGGGACTTAAAACTTAGGGATTTAGTATCCTAAGTATAGCTCTTCATTTAAAATTATTGGATATTCAGATTCATATTTTGTAGGTTATAGGGTTGATAGAAAAAGTACATATGGAACTTGTCAGTTTATAAGAAATTCTTTGGTTTTTTGGTCTAGTAAAAAATAGAATTTCGTAGTCCTATCTACTACTGAAGCTGAATACATTACCTTAGAAAGTTGTGTGGCACAAGTTATTTGGTTAAAATAATAGTTGATTGATTTAGAATTTATAATAGGCATAATTTCAATTTATTGTGATAACACTAATGTAATTTTCATTTCAAAAAATCATATTCAATATTCTAGAACCAAATATATAGATATAAGACATCATTTCATTAGGGATCATGTATCCAAAATAGAAATTAAATTGAACCATATTTCAACTAAAAATTAACTTGCAGATATTTTTACAAAACCACTAGCCTTTGATACTTTTAGCACATTAAGAATAAGGCTAGGTGTGATCAATCTTAATGCTTGAAAAAAATCATCTACAAACTTGATATGTATTGTATGTGTATTTTTTGTTTTTGGTTTTCAATATTTTTTAGGCATGTTCTCAGTTTTTTGTTTTTATTTAGATTTAATGTTTTGTGTGTTTTATACATGTATCACATATCAAATTTTATGTTCTTGATCGTTCGTGCTTAATTTTCTAAGTGTTATATCATGCTTTACAAAATTATTTATGTCTCGTACGAATTCTGTAGCATATCAATCATTATTTTGGACTGAATAAGTGAAGTTCTGTTGTTCTAAAACTAATCGTACTATACGATACATGTATCATCCCATACAATATGTTTTAATTCATATGTACGCATGTAGACGGTTATCCAGGTAGAATCAGTTATTATAACTGATCGTACGTACAAACTAGTATTTCATATGTACGAACCACATGTCATTCTGTATCGAGGATGAATCTGACTGTCATTAAAATGTTCTTAAATAACTGATCATCCTGGATGAACACCTGTTCGTCTGTACAATCGTCTGGTCAAAAAGCCTATATGAAAGGATGATTCGTAACTTATGTGATTATGAAAAGTCATTTCATTTTGAACATTTTCATTCGTTCAGATGAAACATGTTTCGTCCCGTACGAACTGATGTTCATATTATATGAATGGATTTTTGTAAGTCTGATGGGTCATTTTTCTTTAAATAGGAGGGATTTAGAATTCATTTTCGTTCACTTGAAAAACCTCCTTGAACCCTTCTCATCTTAGAAATGGCCAGTTTTAGCAAGCATGGTAGAGTTTCTAAGGGGTCATCATCCAGGGGTGGAGATGAAAACTTCCTTTTTAAATAAAATGAGGATTCCTACTATAGGTTTGTCGCCATAAAGATCACTCCCTCTTGACTTTTATTATAAAATGATATCCATTTTCAAGTAATGCCTCTATTTGCCTCAACCCAATTTACCTTCATTTTGACTCTGATCCATGCCTAACATAAGAAGACCTTTCACTATTTTTTACTGAATATAAGTTTTATTGAGGATGAGAGTAGGATAAGATCATTTGTCCAAAATAAAAGGGTAGAAATCACTAAGGAAGATCTAGGAACTTATCTGTATTTAAGGACTTAAGGAATTAGAGCACAAACTATGACCTCCAAATCTAACTTTGATTGGTATGAAATACAAAAAATTTATAGGGGTGTTGCTCAAGTTGGTCACTTGGCTAGGGTCTATACTTTAAATCAAAATAAAAGAATCATTCAACATGTCCTTAGAAATTCAATTATTCTTAAGACTGGTGATCACATTAACATAACTCCTCTTTTGTCCACAATTACATATTTGTTCATGACTGTACAATAAATTGATGAAGCCCGACTCATTCTAGATTACATTCATAGCCTTAAAAAAATTGGGTTTGCTTCTCATAGGAGGAAGAAAAATATTGCTCTAGGACATCTACTGAGCTATGTCTTAGAAAAGAAGTACAATATTGCTCATCCTGAGGTTCAACTTAAAATACCAATCTACTTCACTGATGCTTCTTTTCGATCTCTTTTTGGAAAGAATGACAATACAAGTGAGGATACTGAGGAAGAAGGGGGAGCACTTGCACCTGTACCTGCTCATGGACCTGACTTTCAGGAGATGGTTCAGCACTTTGACCGGTTAGAGAGTCATTTTCATCAACATTTTGATCAAATTCAGATTCACCTAAACCAGCAGGATGCATAGTACCAGCAAGACATGGGTTGGATCTGAGGTCAATTTTACTCGGTAAACACTAATATATCTATGATGAATAGCTTTTTCATTGTCTTCAACCAGCCTCCTCCTCTAGACCAGGGACCCTCAAAGTTTTAGATAAAATTCTTGTGTGATTTCATTGCAGTTCTCTTCATATGTGATGATATATGTGTTTAGGTCTTTTTATTATACTTATTTTTATTATATTTGTTGACATTTTATGTTATTTTAATTGATATCAATGTTCTCAATGTATCTGATCCTTAATTGATATCAATAAAAAATATCTTTGGATTAGTTGTGTTCTTTGTTTTGAAATGTTAGTTTGCCTATATAAAATTCTTGTTTTAATTGATCTAAAAAGTTTTATAATTAACTTGCAATACATAATTAATTTCATTATAAAATCTAATTATTCAAAAATCTAAGTTAACTTATAACTCGATCAAGTTAAGGATATCAATCTCAAGTTCTTTTTGGGAAAACATAATTTAAATATTATTATTACAATTTTGATGTCTTATTATTTTTTATTTCTCTTTTTAATATAATTATCTTTGTAATTAGAGGAATTTAATTTTTTAGATTATTGATTTTGGAAAGATCAATTCAAAAAAGAGATATAAAAAATAAATGTATAATGTGTACAAAAATTGAAAGAATGCATAATGATTTGCAAATTAAAAAAATGCATAAAATTAACCCAAATATAAAAAGAGATATAAAGTGTGCCCCAAATATTTGAAAAGATGCACAATGTCGCCAATTGATGTTGTTCTTTCCTTTATTATTTAATCTTTAAGTTCAAATCAATTTAATAATCAATTTTTTTTATTTTGAAAATTAAAATTAACTAATCTTTATTTCGTCACTTTTGCAATATTTTTTCTTATCTAATTGTCTAGAATGCTTCATGACTTTGATCAATTTTTTTATCTAAGTTATGCTTTAATTTAAATGTTTTGAATCTTTCTTTTTCATGTGATGATAATTAATTTTATTATTGCAATTATATTTTAAACTATTTTAAGATCAATTACTAAGGTTTCTCATATGACTTCTTTCATCTCTACCTTAAATTTTCCTTTTTATTGTTGCCAAAAGGGGGAGTTGATATTATTTTTGTGTTTTTGTATATTTTGTGTGTTTTGTGAGTTGATTTTGTGCTTTATATGAAAATTCCCTATATTCACATATTTTATTCTTTTAGCGGGAGCTAAGGATAAATCTAGGGTATTCAAGTTAACTTAAACAATAATCATTTTGCCATCATAAAAAAGGGGGAGATTATTTGAGATAGTTGCAACTTAATCTTTTTGAATGTTGATATTCTTGCAATGTGTATATTTTTTATGATTCCAAATATTATTGTGATTCCAAATTTTATTGCTTTGATTGTTATTTCTCCTAATATATTTTTGATGCATTATTTTTTGTTATTTGTGTGTACTAATATTTTAGGGAAATCATACTCCGGATTATTGAAGACTTCAAATCACATTAGTTTAGGGTTTATTATAAATAAAGTATGTATTTTTCATTTTATTGAGTCTGAGAGAATGTGATTGTAATTGAGTAACTGTGTACACACACACTGGAGGAGAATTTAAAATCTAAAGTTTTTTAAACTGATCGTACTGTATGAAGTAAATTCATACGGGATGATTTGTTCAGTTATTTTTCCCTGCGAGCATTCAAATAAATAGAAAGAAAAAAAATTTAAGTATGGATCATACTGTACGATATCACAATCATACATACATCTTCCAGGGTACGAATTGGTCGGTCCTTTTTCATCCAAATGAATGTAAAAAATTTCAGAACAGTTTTTATCGTACGATGTTGTCATCGTACTTATGCCATCTAGGGTACGAATTGGACGGGTCTCTTTTCGACCAGATGAATGTGGAAAATTTTTTAATGGTTCATATCGTACGATTTCATCATCGTACGTATGTCGTCCAGGGTATGAATTGGACGGGTCCCTTTTGGTCCAGATGAACTTGAAAATTTTTGTAACTGATTGTACCGTATGATGTCGTCATCATAAGTACGCCATCCAGGGTACTAAATTATGGGGTCCCTCTTCGTCCCGACGAAGGTGAAATTTTTTTTAATTGTTCATATAATACGAACTTAATTCGTACATTATGATCATCGTGTACAAAGTTGTTTTATACCGATTCACAGAAGGTTCATACGCAATAGTTTTTGAACTGTTCATACGTACGAACATACGATCGTGTACGGTCAAAATGGAAAATTTCCATTTTATGGATGTTTTTTCATGTCTTTGATATTAAAGGTCCTCTAAAATAGATGTGAAAAAGTCTTATCTTCATCATTTTTCAAGGGAAACAGAAATAGAGAGTGTGAGAGAGTGTTTGAGAGATATTTCTCGCAAGTGGAGTGTGAAGGGTTCACAAGATTACTCAAAGGTAAGGATCTATTTGTGATTTTTGTTATCACTCATCTTCTTATCTTTCTAGTTGCTTGACAAAAGATCTTTGAAAAAGATCTGGTACTTTGCCAATACTTAGAGAGTATGAACAGATGATGGTACTCTATCGACACTTGGAGGGTATGAAAGAACGACGGTACTTTGCCGACACTTGGAGGGTGTAAAAGGATGATTGTACACTGCCAACACTTGGAGAGTGTGATAAGATGATAGTACTCTACTGACACTTGGAGAGTATGAACAGATGATGATACTCTGCCGACACTTGGAGGGTGTGAAAGGATGATAGTACTCTGTCAACACTTAGAGGGTGTGAAAGGACGATGGTACTCTGCCGACACTTGGAGGATGTGAAAGGATGTCGATACTCTACTGATACTTGGAGAGTGTGAAAAGACAACAGTACTATGTCGACACTTGGAGGATGTGAAAGGACGACGGTTCTCTGCCGCACCGGGGATTGGTGGAAGAGAGTTTTGTAAAGGCTTCTCCACCTTGTTGTGGGGGAAAAAGGAGGTTCACTTTGATAATAGTGCAATACCTGAAGAGGGAGCCTTTAGGGAGTGGATGTAGGTCGTGTTTGACCGAACCACCATAAATATTTTTTACTTTTAATTTTTGCATTTATTTTATACAAGTTATTTATTATGGTTGAAAAGTTTATTTTTAAACTTTAATTAACTTGCTATAAAATTCAAACCAGTTTTCCAATTTAAAAATCCAAGAGAAATTTTAAATTACCAATTCACCCCCCCCCCCCTCTTGGTTAGACTTGGGATAATAGCTTAGGTTTAATAATCTAATCTAGATTCAAATACTAGCCATATTCACAAAATTGTGTTGGCAACGGAAATTTTTCTCCGCTTGGCATTTTGTGCTCTGGCGACCGGACTGTTCCAAGTTCTTCTTGGTCGTTTTACTGTTGATTCCGGTTATTTTTCTTGGGATCTTTTTAGTGCTGATCTGATCGGTGGGTTCAGTACCTAGGGCTTCGGCCGATTTCGCTTGTTATCTTCTCTCCATGGCGGCTGCTTCTTCGAAGCCTTCGCCATGGGGTACTCCTCCTGGAGATCAAGTTGCAAACATCAAAGGCTTCATTAGCGGCTCTGGTAACGGTTCTAACCCTAAATCTCGTTCCTTTCGCGACGTTCTTGCTGGTGGTGTTTCATCCACTGTGCCGGATATTGGTTTTACGCACTCTACAGTCAAAGGTTTTCCGGATTTAATCCTCTCTGAGGATGATATTGTTAAACTTGCTTCTCCTTATCAATTCACTTTAGTTGGTAAGTTTGCCTTAAAACGTCCAAATCTGGACTCGATTCGTAGTTTTTTCGGTAACCTAAAACTTTCTGATTTTTATTCTGTCGGTTTACTTGACCGGGGCATGTTGCTATCCAACTCACGAACGATTTAGATTACAGTCGGATTTTTTCCAGAAGAGCTTACTGTATTAACAATTGTCAAATGAGACTTTTAAAATGGACTCCATATTTTGATATTAAAGAAGAGTCCCCGATAGTTCCTATTTGGATTTCGTTTCCGAATTTGCGGTTGCATTTTTTTAATCAACACGTTCTTCATGCTTTGGGATCGATCTTTGGTAGACCCCTTCAATCTGACCAAGCCACGGCTTCTAGATCGCGTCCTTCCGTTGCCAGGATTTTGGTGGAGCTGGATATAACCAAAAAACAACCTCGGGAAATTTGGCTTGGTTCAGAAAAATCCGGGTATCTGTAAAAAGTGGAGTTCGAAAAAATACCTGATTTTTGTTCACATTGTAAAGTACATGGTCATTCTTTTAATGAATGTTTTGTGGTTCATCCTAATTTAAAAATTGGGAGAAAGGAAGTTAATACTGTCAAACTGACCACTAACCTTAATAATCCATGTGGTAATATTTCCAAACAGACTTCTGTTCCTGTTAATAATGACATTTTGGTGGACAACATGGTGATTAACACTACCAATTTTCAGGTTAATGATGCTACTAAGGAAGATGTTAATCATATCACTATTGACCCTCATAATGGTTCTCTTAAAAAGGATGTTGTTCATGTGGAAGAATCTTCGGATTCTAGTATTCCTTTAGTTAATCAAAAGAGTGAAGGTTTTAATTCTTCAAATGGTACTTATGAGGAAGAGAAGGTGCATAATCAGTATGAAGTTATTTTTGGTAAGGAAACAACCGATGAGAATGCTGAAGGTGGTGAACAAGAAATTGTTGAGGAAGGAAAAATTACTCCAGGAAAAAAAGAAAATGATTTAGGGAAATCTGTTGGGGATGATGATATTACTAAGTTGTTCACACCTTTAAATGTCAAAATTGTGGATGAAGGCTTTACTAAAGTGGGGAAGAAGAAAAATAAAGGTAACAAAACTTTGGAGGGTCAATCCTCTAGAGTTACTCGAGCGTCACATAATTCTTCTTCTAATGGTTAAAGCCCACATTTGGAATATTCGGGGTATTGGTAACCCTCCTTCTAGGGATAGGGTTATGAATCTTTGTCGTATTCACAATATTTCTGTTTTAGTTGTTCTTGAACCTTTGATTTCTGATTCTAAAATTGATAATATGTGCTCTAAACTTGGTTTTGATTGTTGTTTTAGTAATTGCATTAATAAAATTTGGATTTTCTGGAAACATTGGGTTAAACTTGATATCATTAAGGATCTCCCTCAAATTGTTCATACTAATATTTCTTATTTACAATTTTCTTGTGTTGGTTCTTTTGTTTATGCTTCTTGCTCTAGGATTAATAGGAGAGTCTTATGGGATGAGATTATAAATTTTGCTTCCAATAACATTGATCCGTGGATGGTTGGGGGAGATTTTAATACCATCACTAATAGCTCCGAAAGAGTTGGTGGTCGTTCCCCTAATTATCAAGCTATGGAAGACTTTAATGACATGATTTTAAACTCTAATCTTCATGATATCAATTTTTCTGGTAATGCTTTTACTTGGAATCAAGGTACTATGTGGCAACGCCTTGATCGTATTTTTGTGAGCAACGTTTGGATTTCTATGTATCCAAATACCCATATTGAGCATTTATCTCGTACCCTCTCTGATCATGCTCCTTTACTCTTGGATATTTCTACTCTCTATAACACTAGTCCTACTAATTTTAGATTTCAAAATATGTGGATTTCGCATGATTCTTTTCTTTCTAATGTGGAAGCTAATTGGAAGGCTCAAATTTTCCCTAATAATAATTGTACTGGCATGATTCGGTTTTGGCTTAAACTCAAACGGCTTAAGCAAAATTTAAAATGGTGGAACAAATGTGTTTTTAAGAATTTATTTGCTAATATTTTGGAAGCTGAGAATCAAGTTGAGTTTGCTGAGAAGTTTCATTTTAACTCTCCTTCTGAGGAGAATAAGATTCATCTTTTTAAAGCTAGGGACAACTTAGTGAATCTTCAAGGTCAAGAAGAGGTTTATTGGAAATAAAAAGCGGCTACTAAATTTTTAACTGAAGGTGATAGGAATACTAAATTCTTCTATAATCTTGTTAATCACAAGAGAACCACTAGCCATATTCACAAAATTACCACTCCTGATGGTCTCATTGTTGACAATCCTGACCTTATTTATGATTCGGGTGTTAAGTATTTTAAGGATGTGTTTAATAAAAACTTTACTCCTTCCCTGGATTTGGATTTGTCCTTTATCCCGTCGCTAGTTACGGAGGAGGATAATGTTATGCTTACTTCTATTCCTTCTGTTGTTGAGATTGAGATAGTCCTTAAAGGGATGAATTCTGATTCTGTTGCTGGGCCTGATGGTTTTACTACCAAGTTTTTTCTAAATTGTTGGCATATCATTAAAGATGATTTAGTTAATGCTGTCATTGATTTTTTTAATGGGAACCAGTATCCTAAATTTTTTACTTCTACTGCCATTGTCTTGGTTCCTAAAAGTAATGCTACTAATTTTTGGTGTGATTACCGTCCCATTAGCTTGTGTTCCTTCTTTAATAAGCTCATTGCTAAACTTATTATGGCTCCGTTGGCTTTAATTCTTCCTAACATCATTTACTTGGAGCAAACTGGCTTTGTTAAAGGCCGGTCTATTTTTGATAATGTTTTATTAGCTCAAGAACTTGTGCATGATTTAGAAGCTAAAATTGCTGGTGGGAATCTCATTTTCAAGATTGACATTACCAAAGCATATGATAATCTTAATTGGGATTTTCTTTATACTATGCTACATGTTCTGTGTTTTAACCATGGTTTTATTAGACTTATTAAAAATAGTATTGAGCACTGTTTCTTTTCTGTGATTATTAATGACAAAAATCATGGTTTCTTTAATTCTAGGCATGGTCTTAGGCAAGGGGATCCCTTGTCTCGTGCTCTGTTTATTTTGGCTTCGGAATTTCTTTCTAGAGGGTTGAATAAACTCTTTAGAGATCATACGAATTTACAATATCGTACTAAGGGTGGTTTTTTAGTTTCCCATTAAGTTTTGCAGATGATATTATAATCTTTACTAATGGTTCCAGAACTATGCTTAAAATCCTGTTTAGATTTTTGGATATTTTCCAAAAGGCTAGTGGTTTAATTTTCAACCCAACCAAAAGCTGCTTTATTACTGCTAAGTCTATTACTCAACCTAGAATTTTGGCTATCCAAAATCAATATGGTTTTTTGCACAAACTCTTACCTATTAAGTATTTGGGCACTTTGTTATATAGAGGTAGAAAAAAGTCTCATTTATTTGATGATATTGTGGACAATGTTAAAAAAAAACTCTCTGTCTGGGCTTTCAATTTTCTTTCGTTTGGTGGTAGATTAGTTCTGATCAAAAGTGTTCTTTGCTCCATTCCTTTATATTTGTTTCACGAACGTAAGTTGGGTTTTAAATCTATCAGTGATATGGCTTGTTGTTTTTCGTACATACTTTGGTTTAATATGAGATCTAATATTATTCTTTGGTCTAAATTTATGATTGAGAAATATTGTGTTGGTAAACACCCTCTAACTAGTTTTTTTAAAAGTGGTGATTCTACCATTTGGAAACGTCTTTGTGCTATTAAGTGGGAGGCTGAGAATTTTATTCAATGGGGCCTTGGTTGTGGGAAGATTTTTTTCTGGCAAGACAATTGGCTCGGATGTGCTTCTATTGATAATATGCTTAATAATCGTTCCAACAGTATGGTGAAAGTGGCTGATTTTTATCAAGATGGTTTGTGGAATCTATCTCTTCTTGCTGATATGGTTCCTAGTTTTATTTTAAATCTTATTATTACTGTGCCTCTTCAACTTGAGCAAAATGATTTAATTTTATTTAATAAGTCTAATGATGGGGTTTTTGCTGTTAAAGAGGTGTGGCATTCTATTAGGCCTTCTTTTCCTAAGTCTGTTATCTTGTCTAATTGCTGGCAAAATTGTATTCCTGCTTCCTATTCCATCCTGCTATGGAAGATCATGAACCAATATTTGCCTATTGATATTATTCTTATGAAGAAAGGTTTTAATATAGTTTCTAAATGTCAATGTTGTTTTCATATGGAGAATAGGAATCATGTTTTTGTGAATGGTCCGGTGGCTTTAAAAGTGTGGCTTTATTTTGATAATATGTTTGGGGACCATTTTTGTAAGAATTACAATAATATCATTAATATTTTGCATGATTGGACGTTTCCCATTAAGAAGCATATTAGAAATGTCCTTCCTACTATTATTTGTTGGTTTCTGTGGAAAGGCATAAATGAGTCTAAACATGAGGCCACCAAAATGAATGCTATGGCCTTAATCAACCAAATTAAAGATAAAGTGAGATGCATTTATGGGGCTAAGTTGATTACTTTTAACTATTTTCATCGTTATCATCATCTTCTTAAGGTTTTTGGCATTGCGGTGGAGGCTTCTTGTTTGCTGCCTCCTAATCGTATCTTAGTTAGATGGATTAAACCTTCTAGTGGATATTACAAGTTAAATACTGATGGTGCCTTTAGCAATTTAAAAGCTGGTTGTGGGGGTATTATTCGGGATTGCAGAGGTAACACGATTATGGCTTTTGCTGGTCCCTCTGTTATTAGAACGGCTTGTTTGGCTGAAATTTTGGCTCTTAAGTATGGGTTAAATTTATGTAACACTCTTGGGATTACGAATGTGTGGATTGAATTGGATGCCCAAACTATTATACATTACATTTCTGGGAAAGGCTCGGCTAATCCTCTTTATTTCTACATTATTAGAGAAATCAAATGTTTGTTGTCTTCTTTTAACTTTGTCTTATCTCATATTCACAGAGAAGGTAATGCGGCAGCAGATTTTTTAGCTGATTTGGGGGGTAATTTGAATGAGTTTATGGAATTTACTAGTACCTCTTTACCTCTCAAATTGGTTGGCATTACTCATTTGGATCGGGTCGGTATGCCGTATATTAGACTGGGGTAAGGTGGTGTTTTTTCTGGGTGGTTCTTCTTGGGGGAGTTGGGTGCTCTAGGTTTGGATGCTGGTATTTCTTCTTCTATTTATTGCTGGCTGTGCTCTCTCAGTTTTATTGTTTGTCATTTGTTTTGTTGGTTTAACTATAACAGGTTGGATATAATTTTTTCTTTGCTTAGTTTTTTATCCAGGTCTCGTCTGTTCGATTGGTTTAGTAACATCCTTTTGATTTCTTCTCCCATTTATGCTCTTTTCTTGCAATGTGTATATTTTTTATGATTCCAAATATTATTGTGATTCCAAATTTTATTGCTTTTAAACTGATCGTACTGTATGAAGTAAATTTATACGGGATGATTTGTTCAATTACTTTTCCCTGCCAGCATTCAAATAAATAAAAAGAAAAAAAATTTAAGTATGGATCATACTGTACGATATCACAATCATACATACATCGTCCAGAATATGAATTGGTCGGTCCTTTTTCATCCAAATGAATGTAAAAAATTTCAGAATAGTTTTTATCGTACGATGTTGTCATCGTACTTATGCCATCTAGGGTACGAATTGGATGGGTCTCTTTTCGTCCAGATGAATATGGAAAATTTTTTAATGGCTCATATCGTACAATGTCATCATCGTACGTATGTCGTCCAGGGTATGAATTGGACGGGTCCCTTTTGGTACAGATGAACTTGAAAATTTTTGTAACTGATTGTACCGTATGATGTCGTCATCATAAGTACGCCATCCAGGGTACTAAATTATGGGGTCCCTCTTCGTCCCGACAAAGGTGAAAATTTTTCTAATTGTTCATATAATACGAACTTAATTTGAACTTGATGATCATCGTGTACAAAATTGTTTTATACCGATTCAAATAAGGTTCATACACAATAGTTTTTGAACTGTTCATACGTACGAACATACGATCGTGTATGGTCAAAATGGAAAATTTCCATTTTTGGATGTTTTTTCATGTCTTTGATATTAAAGGTCATTTAAAATAGATGTGAAAAAGTCTTATCTTCATCATTTTTCAAGGGCAATTGAAAGAGAGAGTGTGAGAGAGTGTTTGAGAGATATTTCTTACAAGTGGAGTGTGAAGGGTTCACAAGGTTACTCAAAGGTAAGGATCTATTTGTGATTTTGATTATCACTCCTCTTCTTATCTTTCTAGTTGCTTGACAAAAGATCTTTGAAAAAGATCTGGTACTCTGCCAATACTTAGAGAGTATGAACAGATGACGGTACTCTATCGACACTTAGAGAGTATGAAAGGACGATGGTACTTTGCCGACACTTGGAGGGTGTGAAAGGATGATGTTACTCTGCCGACACTTGGAGGGTGTGATAAGATGATAGTACTCTACCGACACTTAGAGAGTATGAACAGATGATGGTACTCTACCGACACTTGGAGGGTGTGAAAGGACGATGGTACTCTGCCGACACTTGGAGGGTGTGAAAGGACGATGGTACTCTGCTAACACTTGGAGGATGTGAAAGGATGATGATACTCTACTGATACTTGGAGAGTGTGAAAAGATAACGGTACTATGTCGACACTTGGAGGGTGTGAAAGGACGACGGTTCTCTGCCGCACCGGGGATTGGTGGAAGAGAGTTTTGTAAAGGCTTCTCCGCCCTATTGTGGGGGCAAAAGGAGGGTCACTTTGATAATAGTGCAATACCTAAAGAGGGAGCCTTTAGGGAGTGGATGTAGGTTGTGTTTGATCGAACTACTATAAATATTTTTGACTTTTTATTTTCGCATTTATTTTCTGCAAGTTATTTATTATGGTTGAAAAGTTTTATTTTAAACTTTAATAAACATGCTATAAAATTCAAATCATATTTCCAATTTAAAAATCCAAGAGAAATTTTAAATTGCCAATTCACCCCCCCCCCCCTCCCTCTCTTGGTTAGCCTTGGGATAATAACTTAGGTTTAATAATCTAATCTAGATTCAACACTTTCAATGCTTTGTTCTTCTCCTTTTGCTTCTCACCTTCATCAATATGCCTTTGAGTCACTCATTGCTCGTAAGCAATTAGTGATCCAAAAAGATTGTTAATAGAATAAACATTTAAATAATTAAACTCTATAATAATAGTTATTTTTGCATCATAAGCAGCAAATAAATAATAATGGATTTTATTCACTTTTTAACATTCATTAGTTTCCTACCTAAAGCATGTAAGAAGGTGACTATTTGTGTGAAACGTGTATATATATGAGAAATTGATTCATTTGGTTTCATATGAAATAGTTCATAATAATGTAACAAAATATTTAATCTAGATTATTTCACTTCGTTAGTCCCTTCATATGTGATATAAAGTCTATCCCAAATTTCTTTTCCATTTTTATAGGTAGAGACAAACATATAATCTTTAGATTTAAGTGCACATAAAAAACTATTCAAATACTTAGTATTTAACTGAGCTAAGTCTTGTTCTTCTACTGTCCAGTCAGCAAATGGTATTTTAGTTCTAATGCCATCTATAAGTCTAGTTGGCTTAGTGTATCCTTCATGTACTAAAATTCACATACTATAGTGAAGCGATTGAAGAATAGTAGACATGCGTATTTTTTTTTTAAATCAAAAGAGACGTTATCAAACAATGGGGGTCTAGTAATTGAATACTCTTCAGGCGTGTTACGGTTTTTAAAAGTAGCCATGATCATTTTTAAAAAGTTATCTAAATCATAATTTTTGAAAGGAGGCTCTGGTACCACTTGAAAGTCTATATATGTTGTTAGGCCTAACATAATTATTCTAAGGCTAACCAAGAGGGGGTGAATTAGTAATTAAAAATTTTCTCTTGAATAAAAATCTTTTTTAATATTATTTTACATAATTAAAGTTTTTTTAACAAAATAAAACTTTTCAACCACTTAAATAAAAAAGTGCAGAAAAATAAAATTACGAAAAAAAAAGAACGTAGAAATTTATAGTGGTTCGATACAACTAGACCTATATCCACTTCCTAAAGACTCCCTCTTCAAGTATTGCACTATTACCAAAGTGACTCTTCTTTTGCTCCCACAGTAAGGTGGAGAAGCCTTAACAATTAACCTCTCTTCCACCAATCCCCAGTGCGGTAGAGTACCTTCGTTCTTGCACACCCTCCAAGTGTTGGCAGAATATCATCATCCTTTCCTACTCCCCAAGTGTTGGTAAAATATCGTTGTCCTTTCATACCCTCCAAGTGTCGGCAGAGTACCATCATCCTTTCACACTCTTTAAGTGTTGGCAGAGTACTGTCATCCTTTCACACCCTCTTGGTGTCGGCAGAGAACCAGGATCCTTTCACACTCTCCTGGAATCGACAAAGAATCAGATCTTCTTCAAAGATCTTCCCTCAAGCATCTTCAAATAAGTAAGGAAGAGAATTGCTACAAACACAAAGAGATTCCCACCTTTGAGTAACATTGTGAACCCTTTACATTCTCAATTTGTAAGAACTTTCTCAAACACTCTCCCAAATCTCTCTCACACTTTTGTTCTCAAGAAAAATGAAGAAGGTTTCCTCCAAAGTTAGTTTACATGACCTTAAATATGAAAGACATAAAACTATCCAAAAAATTGAAAATTTTAATTATGACCATCCACGATCGTACAATATGATCGACGATCGTACATACGAGCAATTCATAATTTATTTGTACGATCATGTATGAATAAATTTCGTACACAAATTATCATTTGTACGAATGGACATCGTACAGTATGAACTACTTTGATCAAATCATGTTTCATTTGGTACGAAAATGGACGAGGCTATTTTGTACTTTAAGATTCGTCTGTACAAACCTATGCTCATACAGTACGAACAATTCAACAAATTTTAGATGTTCATATCGATGAAAATGTACGCATCAATTTTGTAAACTAGACGTCGTTTATAAGAACCCATGTTCATCCCGGACGAATAGTTAAAAATATTTACTTGTTCGTATGGATGAAAATGTTCACATCAATTTCGTACACTGGACATTGTCTGTACGAACCCAATTTGGTCCCGAATGAAAAGTTCAAAAAAATTTATCTATTCATATGGACGAAAATATTCGCATCAATTTTGTACACTAAACGTCGTCTGTATGAAGGCAACTTCATACAGTACGAACAATACTTAAAAAATTTTCATCCATAATTTGATTAACTTCTTATGGAGGAACGCTCAAGCCAAATCATCCCGTACGATCTAAATCGTATAGTACGATTAGTTTAAAAAATTATAAGTTTTTACATTCCCTAAGTGTGTGTGTGCACGGTTACCCAATTACAATCGCATTCTTTCAGACACAAGAAAAGTATAAAAAGTATAGACTTCAAATATAATTAATCATAATCTAATCTGTCTTGAAATCTACAATAGTCTGGACTATGATTTTTCTGAAACGTTAGTATACACAAACAACAAAAGCAAATTTCCAACATATATTACGAGAAACAGTAAGCAATACAATAATATTTTTGAATCATAAAAAACATACATAATATAAAAACATAGTTATGAAAATTAAGTTACAACATCTCCATTTTCTTGCAAAAAGGTGCCCTTTATGCAAGGAGTATGAGCCAATTTATAGATTTTTATTAGTAGCAAATCCCAAAATTTTGTGAGGAATAAGAAGAAATTATGGAGCATTCCATTGGATGGCCCATATTGAATCCTTCGATCATAACTCATTTATTCAATATTTAAGTATCTTAATGATGATGGAATTGAGAGATCATAAGCATGTTGGATTAGTTTAGTTGAGCTACTCAATTCGACTATAAGCATGCTATATTTGGATATAATTTAATCATCAATTAATGCTTTTAAGCTTCCAAATGTGCTTTGGCCCTTGATTTGAGCCTACTTGGGCTCGATTGAACCGATTTTGGTGTTGTTGGGTTCGTCTTCTTGAAATGTTTAGTTTGATTATAAGTTTGATGAAATCAGAATTTGAATGATCTTGAACTTAATTTTGAAAGTCCAGAATATGCCTCAAGATTCGCGGTCAATCAAAGCGACTTTTAATGACGTATCACATCTAAAAATCATGATCAAAATTTGATCAAACCATCTTTAACTATGATCAAGTAATCTTGTATCATGATCAAACATTTTTCAATGATACTTGATTGACTAAAAAATCACACAACTTGCATACTACAATCGAACCGCTCCTACTAATGCCGCAAATATCTTCGAACCACAATCACTCAAATCATTTTTAGTTATTATTGTACTTCCGACATAAACAAAAAAAAAAAAGAAATCTATGATTATTTTGATTAGGAAAAAATATACTTTCATACATATTTTTTAAAGATGATAAAAAATAACTATCATACTCGAATCCTTATGAGGCCATTTAGCTCTCGCGTAATATATATCTGAGGAAACGGGCCGGGGACGGCGGCTGTGGGACCAATACTGTGTTGGAGCGCACTCTGATTTCCAAACCGCGTCCAATTTGCGAAGAAGCGATAATTCAAAGAATGTGACTTGTGGGAAGTGGACAACGTGAGCAAAGCGTATCTTGTTTAAGATAATTATTATTAAAATTATGATATTGACTTATTATTTTTTCTTTTATAGAATAAAGATTAACGATGGCACGTCGACAACTGCTTATCTGTTGTCTGTAACAACAAACTTCCAAGTGCTAGACTGAGTTTTTTCTCGCAGAACA
>NW_021319131.1:301093-317341 GCF_001605985.2 Dendrobium catenatum
TTAACTAAACTGTTGGATTGATTTTGGATTAGAGTGGGGATCAGTTTTTAAAAGGTTTGACGCAATTGACCACTCCAGAAGACCTGTTTGACTGTTTGAACCAGTCAAATATGGCGCCACATGGGCCAATATATGAGTTGCCATGGGTGGTTGGGTGTGGAGGTGACTGAATTTGGAGGGACTAGATGGGTTTTTTGCAAGTAACTTGAGTCCAAGCCATTGGGCAATTAAGGTTTGGTTGACCACATGACTTGGTCCAACTACATTTGCTGTTGAAGGTGGTAGCCACGTGGGGATCAGAGTTGTTTTAGAATTGGAAATCAAAAACAAAGGCCAAGTGAAGGATTTGAAAGAAACTTGGAAGTTGGTATGGGAGTTTGAAGTGAATTTGACCAAATTTTATAAGTTGGACTTGGTCACTTGATTGGGTTTACTCCTCAAATAGGTTTCTAGAAATGTTTTGAGACATTATGGAATGAGTTTTTGAAGTTTTGAGACATTGATTTGGTTGAATGGTTTTTGAAACGACTATTTGACTCTTTAATGGTTTCATTTGGGTCAATCTATGTTGATGGGTTAACCAGGTTGACCAAGGGGAGAGTTTGGTTTAATCAAATTGTTTATAATTTTGAGTCTATTAAAGTGGTTTCCAGGTTTGGAATCAATTTGGTCAAAAAGCCATTTTGGCTTTAAGGGTGCTTGTTTGGGTAACCTAGGTTGAACTGGGGTTCAACAGGGTTGACCGGGTCCTAGGGTTTTGGGTCCAAGAAGTTTTGATTTGAATGATCTTGAAAATTGTTTTGGAAGTGGTTCAAAACAATTTGGAGTTGTTTGGTTTGAAAATGAACTGTTTGACAGCTTAAGGGTAATTTTGGGGTCATTTGGGACTATGTGGCCCTTAGGAGGCTGGAAAATGAGTTCCGAAATTCAGTTTTTTATTCAACATATCAAAGGGTTTTAATGGTTGGAAGTGACTAGAGGTTTTGGTGAAATCAATGTTCGACTTAAGGTGATAGGTCATGGATTGGGCTTGTAATATTGAGGTTTTTACAGGCCTTTGGTTTGATTTAGTTTTTGAGGTTATTGACCTCAGAATGAGCTGATTTTTGGAGGGTTTTCCTCCAGAGACATGTCCATCAGTAAATGCAACTGACAGACTCTGAATGGAGGTTCATTTTCGATTGGGTTTTGAAGTATTGAAAATTTCACTGAAAAAAGCCTTTTAGACTTGCCCTTCTTAGCCCCTTGAATTTTGGTTTGGATTTCTAAGAGTCGGATAGAATCTCAGGTCTGGATATAGGCAGATTCTAGAGTTAGATTGAATTTGGGAATCTGAATTAATTTAGCGGGCAAGATTTGTCAAGTGACTCATACAAAAATGAGGTCAAACACTCTCCACTCTATTTGTAACTGAATACTTTGGTTGGAATTTACCAAACTAAGAGAAGTACTAAAATAGCTTTTGGTGAAACATTAATTTTTAATAATTGAATAAGCTTGTCAATCATTATTAATCAGCAAGTCCTGGAATTAATATATTTTTCACATTGGTTGAGCTAGTTGCGTATTTATGAGTTGGTTCCGTAGACATAATGAGAAATCGAGAAATGGTATTTTTTATGAATGAATTTTTTCTTGTAAGAGACTTTGAAAGGCCTAATTGAACGTTAAAACAAATTTGATTGTTTTAAGCGAGCGAGATCTCGAGAGTTTATTAAAAAAAAATGGGGTTTTTTTGTAGTGAACATTCTGGTAATACCCCTGAAGTCCCTAACTCGGAACATTTCCTGCTGGGTTTTTAGTGAATCTTCGGCGGCCACAGCCGCGGTATAAGCCTTTATTTTGGCCTACATTCTTTTTTCTCATTTCTTCAACAGGTCCATTCTAAAGAAAGAGAAGAACTTCTTATCCTCTCAATCACCTGCGATTTGCCTTAGCCAATGCCCTTGGCTTGAGCCTCCCTCTCCCAGTGGGTGACTCCTCTCCTTCCTTGCTCTTCTTCCTTTTGACTTTTGTTTGAAAAATTTATGCTTTTTTGGTGTTTCCGATTTGTTTGCAACTTATAATATTTTAGGATTGGAATTGGGTATAGTTTATTTGATTGAAATAAATAATTTTCAAAATACCCACCCATTAGTTTTTATGATCGTACTATAGACAGCTATTGATGATTTTGCAGATAATAAATGAAAGTTTTGATCATGGCTGTGTTTTTTGTAGGTTATCTTGGCTGCTTAGATTTATTTCGATATAATAGGTAGGTTTTCTTCCAGATGTCCTGAAGGTTTTGGAGGAGATCTATATAGATGAGGGCCTGGGTCTATAGCCAAGATTTAGGATATAATACAATAATATGCCATATCGAAAGAAAATATTTTTAGAGTTTTTTTCATTGGTGTAGTTTGTAAAGCTTATATTGTTAAATATTATATGGTTTTTTAATTATAATCTTTTAGAATATGGCATAATCAAATAGTATCCTTTCATTTCTTTGGAAGTTGCATTAGTGTTGTTTTGATTATTAACTATTTAATGGCGTAATATTCATTTGTAATTTTGGGGCGTTTATTGAAAAAAAAACCTTTCTTTTGTGTTAATCCTATGGTTACACCAGTCTGAAGTATGATTGAATCAGCTCAAAATCATATTCCGATAGGGTTTTCTAACCTTTTGTTCAACCATGTTCAATTTTAACATGATTATAGAAGCATTAATTTGAATATGGTTAATTTACTCAATATTCATTTTATCTTGTTCGAAATATTTAAAAGGGAAAAGGTCCCCCCCCCCCCCTTTTGTGATGTTGTAAATTAGTTTGAAATAGTTTTATTTTAAAGGTTTATCTCGTGCTTTAATGGCATCAAACACAATATAAAACTAGAGGGAATCTTTTAGGGATCAGTTGAAGTTTATTATTCACATTATGCGTCTGCCAACCCATCAATTGACTCAAATGAATGAGTTTTCAATCAAATTTGTCTTCTCTTGATTAGATTTGCTTTCTTCTAAATAGGTTATCACTATGCATTTTAAGGGCTTTGTCTTCATTATATTTTAAATGCATGTAGGTGGAATCTTGAATTTTTCCACAATGTTAGGCCAAATAATGAAATAATTAATAATAACTGTAATGAAGGTTATCAAAGAAAATTAACTGTTTATTTATAGATAAGCAAAGCTCTTAGAATTAAGTCCAGAGAAAATAATTTGTTATTATTGAATTTTTTAGATATATTTTTTTATTTAAGGAATTATTAATTCAACTCCACTATTATTCTAGAAGCGAGATTTTTGAAAGTGTATAAAGATTGTTAGTGGGAATGAAAAAAGATTTGACAGATAATTTTTTGGGGAAGGAGATTTTCATTTCAAGTCGCATGTCAAATACTTTCCATTAAGTATGATGGAAATATTTGATGTCAATGCTTCGACCACAAAAATCAAACTTTTTTCCTAAGCCTGGATGACGTTATTCGTAGGGGATTTGTTCCCAGGTATTGGTTTTTATGGACTCACTTGGTGGAATTTTGAGCCCAATAGAAGATACTCATCACTGGTCATTCCACTACTTCTAGAAAAATATTAGATCAATGAAATAGACTTATGTAAAATTTTTATTTGAATGCAACAGGTTAAATTTTTAAGAGAGAACGTAGAAGATCCCACCAAACCCAGAAAACAAAATATTTTTTTAATTACATAATGCTCTTAAGAAACAATCTTTAGATTGGTTTTGCACAGCTTATTCCAAGAATTTCAGTTTGTTTTATTAAGATACTCAGTTCAAAATTGAATATAATATTCCTCAAGAGTGCTTAAAAAATTGAGATAATGCAGAGGCTTTGCGATATTTCGGCTGAAATTAAGAAGAAAAAGAATCAAAGCCTTATGCAATGAATCAGGGGCATGAATTTGATTTATTATGTGTAAGTTGGTTTATCTTTGAATTTTTGTTTTTTAACTCTTTTTAATATCTGTGATTGTTTTGATATTATGTTAGTGTCGGCGTTTTGTTTTGTGTGGCATTTTGGCGAAAAGAAGGTGGATATTTTCCTTAGGACAGGGGAGAATATGGGGAAGTCCTTGAAGATGTTTTGGGAATGGTGAGAGAAGTAATGTGGGATTTTCTCCTTCTTAGAAGCGAAATTTTACTCTCTCAGGCTAGAGAAGAGCAAAGGGAAAAGTAAGGTTTTTTTGGGGAAAAAATGAATGACATTTCTGTTGGGGATTGAGTGTAGGAAGTGTACGGAAGTGGTTTTTTGTGAAGGGAGGGTTGGTGGTTTGATGGGTTTGGGGAAAAAATTGGGGGGTTTGGAAAAATTCTGAAAACAAGGGTTTAGGATTAAGGTTGTTTGGAGGAAAATGGTAGAAGGAAAGAGAAGATGAAGAGAAAAGGGAAGAAGATAGATGGAAAGAATGGACGGAATGGAGGGAGTAGAAGAAGAAGAAGAAAATGGAAAGAAAAGAAAATGAGGAAAGGAGCGGGGAGGTGGAGAAGTCATCTGAGGAGCTTGGAGAGGGAGGATTTAGTTTTATTGGTTTAGGCGCATATAATTGAAGTGCAAAGCTAGCGGTTTATACCAAGTTATTGTGGATCAAATTGGGAACCAGATCAGATTATCAGCTTTTCGATTTAAAATTGTGATATGAAAGCTCTAAAAAGAATATCAGCTTTACAGGGATTGTGTCAATTGGCAATTAGAAATGCTAGATTTGGAATTGGGATCATTCAAGATTACGATCCTAATATGGCCTTCACAAGAATAGTAATTATGTCTGGTCAGTGTTGTTCTATACTTTGAATCCGAGATTGGAGAAGCTAGTTTTGGATTCTTTTAACAGTCCATAGAAATTTCCTTGGGTCCTAAGACCTTGTTAAGAAGGTTTACCATGAGAAGAAGTGCACATTCTACTTAATAACACAAATTCAGTTGTCCCCTGAAAAGAAAAATTATTATATTCTAGGTATTGGTTCAATGGAACTGCACCACATCAGTTCGGTTATCGGAGATGTGTGATCAAACTGGGGCAGTAATGGGCCCCGTCCATCGTGCTTCCATTTTGTCTTTTGTGCTCAGAGCAGTATTTTTGTAAGGGTGCACATATATATGTAATGTACAATAATCATTTTAAGTGTTATATTCGTGATCAACTTGCTCTGTTGCCGGTTTTGGGATGAAGGTCAAGAAGGTTGCCTACCAGTTAAGCCAAAGAGCCTGGTTATCCATTTAAGTACCATTTGTTAGACTCTCAGGGATATTCATTTTCATCTTGGAAGCCTTAGCTTATTTGCAGTGACTTATGTCTGTATATCAGCAGTGTTTCTTATCTGGTGGGCCCGTAGCATGATTTTTCTTCCAAACTCGGATACTGGGAGATTTTCCTCTTAGTTATTTACTCATTTAGGCCTTTCTGGTTTGCAAATAATGTTAGATTATTTCGTTAATGAGTATTATTTGACTTTGGCTTGAGTTCAGGGTTATATTATAAACGTACTGGGAGATCTCTTCTGTATTATTTACTCCAGGTAGTAAACTAAATAGATCTGGTTGGAATAGGGGAGGATTCCGTCTTCTTTGGGTTTTTCATTTTTTTGCCTCTTTCCTGTTTGGATCTGCTTTCTCTACTATTTCTCTCTCTTGGAACAATGAAAATGAGCAATGTATGGAAGCATGCGCTCCACTGTTCTTGGCATTTAAGTGTATTTATTAACCTTTGGCGTCGAGCAGACGGAGAACTCTTAGTACATAGATCTTTAAATATGTTTCTTAGAGAGCGCATAGCTGTCTTTATGTCACTGACCAATATTTTGTATTTTTTTTTGTATTATGCTGCTCTATCCTGTGATTGAACACTATGTTTTACTGTTCACCATTTCAAACTAACATCCGCATCGATCATATATTTAAACACTTTATCCCTAGCACTTCACTTAGATATACACCCTGTGGCTTCTGTTAAATTGAATACGCAAAATATTCGGTACAAATATTATAATTATTAACATACATCGATGTTTAATATGGAAAGTCACCCGACATCGTATTACGGGTTTTCCCTTGAAGTGTACAACGTCTATTTATTTTTTGGTTGCTAATAATCTTCCTAGAAATCTTCCTTCTTATAAATATAGGGTCATATGTATTAATTTATAGAGGCTCATAGCTGCACGTCTATTTTTTTCTGTTTGTGGAAAATGTATATTTACAGGGATAATTAATAATTCTAACTGTTTCAGTACACTTTTTCATCATTTTTAGATTATATATGATATTATTCACCCATTATACTAGTTCAAAAACTAGTCTCCGCCATACAGCTAGCTATGTGGTGGTAGTTGGGTGTCTTCTGTAAATGATATTAAATTTATGCAGATCCACTGATATGTGTTACTTTTACTAAATTTAGTTATTTCTATAAATTCTTTTAATAATGGTAGACAATAAAGTTCTGAAAATTGATAACATAGATGCGAAGATTGAGTCAGATAATTAATTGGTAATATTAATCATACTGCAATAGATCTCCAGACACTGATTTATTAGAAAGTGGTTCGCCAGATAAAGATCTTCATGCTCAAGAATATCTCCTCTCTTAAAAACAACAGACGTACAACTTTCTTGATAAAAATTGGAGCAGCTTGTTTTAATATTGAGCTAATTTCATATAAGATTGGTTGAGATCTGGGTTTTGACTAACACTTCTCAAAGAAATTTTTATTTATGGTCTGTTATTCAATTGCTCGACTGCTCTCTACAGAGACTATGAGCTTTATGTGCCTTTTCCAAACTGTAGTAAACTTCGAGATTTGAGACGAGTAATACTTAGTTGGTACTTTGGATATATTTATCTCTCATTGCATTACTATTTTGTCATCTTGGATAGGCAGAGAAATCTGCACTATATTATTGTTATGAAAGTAAAAATATGTTACCATTGTGTTAACACCAATTTTTTGAATTAAATTTCAAATGTTGTAGATACTTCTCTCCCCTGAGTTTTTTTGTGTAAGCAGGATAGTTCTTCATAACCGATTGTATAAAGGAGTCATTTCTTGGCACGCGTTCTGCTCGTAGTTGTGCTTAATATATGCAACATTTTCATCTCACATGTCTCGTATATATCGAAACTTATATTTCCTCATATATGTAATATTTATCATCTAAGTTTTTTTACTGTATTAATATAATTATCTATATTTTAATCTTCATATATATAATATAAAATATAGTTGATATAAGATTTGGTAATTCTTAATGATATATATCTGTTCATTAGCACTGACTTATAAGAAGGAGACTATTATATTGTAGACAGCAAGTAAATGTCATGATTTTATTTTGTGCATATTATATATGTTGGATAAGTAGTCATTTATGGTAAATAAACGATTTATTTTAGTCTTTATTATAAGCCATATTCCTTTTACTCGGTTGACATTCTTGCTTTGGTCATCTATATATTGAGTGAGAGAAAATAAATAATTAATTATTTCATTCGTACATTAATCTGTTTGGTGGTACCTTGAGATTTTATTGACCATCTAATGTCATTTATTAGTAAATGTATCTATATATTAGCATATGGTAAAAAGACTTTTACAATATATTTTGAATTCTCCTCTGTTCCCAACAAAGCTCCATAGCTAACATAAGAATATTTGCCCAGGGAGAATTAAATACTTGTCACTTTTTTCATCTCATAACATACAGATATGATACATTTATGGATACTATTAAGTTGGTAATATTTTTATTTTAGTTAAAATGGACTATGCATTATGTTTTATCAATATAATATAATCACTAATCCCCAAACACTGATCGAATAATTTTTGATTGCAAGCCTTGTACTTCGAAGCGATACCAGAATACCATCAACTCACAGCACATAATAAATATTTTAATACTAACTTATTCTCTTCATCAGATTTGCTTACTTCATCCATGCAAACATGTATGCTAGATAGACAGATGCTTTTATTTAATATCAGATTAAAGGCATGGAAATATGTTTTCATATAAACAATTGGATTAGTGATTGGATAGCAATTTCCCTATTTAACTCTAATTTACTTGGATCTCTATTCGTTTCTTTTTGATATTAGTATGGTTCATATGAATATACTCCTGTTGTTAGTAATACCCAGATTTTAATGACATTATCTATATCTACCTACTATCATCGGAAATTAGGAATTAGTGAAAATATGCATTAACTGTTCTTATCAATGTTGGAAGCTCTATTCTGACATAGAGTGTGTTCAGTAAAAAGCATTGTGCATTCTCTCATTTTGTATACTCAAAATGTACTAGAACTTACCTGAGCACATAAATTGTTAGTAACTGGCCTAGCTCTTCAATGATTTTGACTCTCTAATGGATCTTTATCTCACGCATCCAAATATGATTCTCTATCTTCGCACTTACTAATCGAGTAATAAATTCAACCAGTTAGCTGGCACATATGAAGTTGCCGATTACTTATGCTCATTAGTTTTTTTCGAAAATTGATAAAACCTTATGTTTTCTTGTCATTGATTTCATAAGTGCAACTATATTGATTAGTTTGAGCTATCTTTTTTTGAAGGCACTCATATTAAGATCTTTGATTATCTATTTCTCCTATGTAATTTAGCAAATCACACGTATTAAATACGCTCTTTTCCAAACACTAAATCCATGAGAATGTCACGCTAATAACTTGACTATATTATTTTTTATTCTTTATTTTGTCTTATTTCCTTTCTTTGCAGAAGACGTTGAGTCAAATAGATCATCTTGTTTAGCCAAAAAATCTATTACTACTTAAAGTATATTAACTAATTGATAATCGTACAAATCAATTATCCGAATTGTTTTATACGAGACAATCAACAACATTGATCGGTAACACATGAAGTATCCCTTCAATAATTCTTGGATTTTGTCGATATACACAGAGAGATTATGAGAGTGATTTATTAGAAGAAGTTTTTTATCACCCTAGATAATGCTAAATTCCTATCAGTACAAGAATAAGAAGGGAGATAACTCAATAAGTTGATATTCTCCTTTGTTATGTTACTATCTTGATTCTACTCAGATCGGTAATGACATTTGAACTAGGAGATGTTTAATTATGTGCTATATATTACTTTCTTGATGACAATGAGAGGGCATAGCCTCTGGAGAATCAATATCTCTAATAATGTACCTAGAAGGTATATGTCAAATATTTAGTGGATAATATTGTACCAAGTTTTGTGATAGGAAACGTTTATCTCAGTAGCAAATTTTTTTTAAAGATCTCTCATATTCTCATATATCTGAATATGTCTCTCGGCTACAAGACACACATTGTTAGTAGACAATAAAAATATTTTTTTATGCAGGAATATTAAGAAGCAAGGCAGTATGTGAGAAATAGAATACTGAGTGTTTAAGCGCCTTGATAGGTAATAATGATTTATAATGCGCACAAACTAGCGCAGTAAGCTATAACATTTTAACATTGCGATACCTCTAAGTTAAGTAGGTTGTATTTATTGACAATGCATACTTGACGAATTATATATATAGTGGCCATTGCTTTAAATTCTTATAATACCAGTTTCATAGATAATGTAAATATTAACTTGGTATATAAATCTCAGAAAATTTCAGCCAACATTATAACCGGTTTCACGTTTTGTGAAATACTATGTTGGATTCTTGGCGTATATCGCTTCGAGATAAGTTTATTCGTACAGAAAGAGAAAGATTCGTATAGTTCGCTATATCTTAAATCCGTTTCCTCGAGGTCCGCCTTTAGCGCGCATCATTCAAAGAATTTCAGTCTCGTTGCGGGGTATTTGAAATAAATTCAATCTAGAAATAGTAGTGAACGCTTCTAGCGAATATATCGCATAGAAGTGGTTGGTTAAGAAGTGCGGATTTCTAACCGTTGTGTTAGCGTAACCGCAATTACATCATTACGGTCTCGCCCTCCGGGCAACCGAAATAGTTTTTAAAACAACGTCATAACTCTTCATCCAAAAATAGAGAGTGACCTACTTGTGTGGGGTTAATCGGCTGCACATGGCGCCAAATAAGTGCGTGTCCGGATGTAGAGCTACAAACAGGACACCGGACGCAAAATAAACATCTACCTCATAATGTGTTGCTCCGTAGGAGGCACTCGTTTACTAGTAGAAACTATCATATAACCACAAACTTTGGACAATGTTTTTATCTTTTCATAATTAGAAATATTATAAATAATTGACACTTATTACGGTTTATTTTCTAAAGAATTCCTTATTCTTTAATTCTATTAAAGGATTATAGAAGAGTATTGGATTTTTCAGATGTAAATCACTTGTAAAGCGATATTAGAAGAATTTACTGCAGATATTAGTGTTATGATAGTGAGTCAGTTGTGGTTCAAAAGTCATTCTTAAATCAATGCATTACAATGGTGTGTTAGGTACCGTAACCTTTGTAAGTATAAAATATATCATATCTCGCTAATGAAAGAGCATATATGTTACTATATTGATAGTTTGTGGGCATAGCACGGAGATTGGATTTTATAGGCGAGAGATTGTAATAAGTAACATAAATCTTCAATTAGTACTGAAATGTTATATATTACATGTTATTATTCTAATTATTATACTTATATTCATATTCTTTTCTCATAACTTAATTATTTATTTTAGTTCGAAAATGATATGTTTTATATTACTCGATTTCAATGTATAATGTATGATATTGTTGCATATATTGTTATCTCATAATGGGCTGGATCTATAGTAGTGTTAGAAGCTTGATGGGTATCATGGGCCCCCATGTAGGCCGCAATAACAAGCTTCAATCTTAATATTATTATTAAATTATTACTTTATACATTAACATAGATCTAAGTAATGTATTTTTTTATTTTCTAAGATTAATAATCTCTCTAGCCAAATTACCATGTGCTGCAGAGTCGCGGACTGAGTCGTGCTTACCACAAAAAATATCAATTGGTCTGTATTAAAGATTGTATAAATTATGTAGAGAGCGTAGTCAACAGAGACGGCATCGAACTCCTTTTATTATAAAGGCTACTTTTGTGGTGTTTATTGAATAGTTGGCACAGTCTCTCTCATAACTAGAGACTCTTCTCTCATCTCTCTCGCACAGAAACTTTATGTTATTACTTTTTATGTCTCCTCCTAGCGAAAATTTTTTATGAGGGAAATTTCCAACTTTTTGAGCTTGCCCATGACTACCGCCCACCTAGCCATTGAGTATATTATTAAGAAGAGAGGAGGTAGAGGAATTAAGGAGAATAATTTTAGAGAGTACATCTTAGTAAGTTAAAGTTAAGTTATTATATTATTAATATACTTTATAGTTTTTGCGATAATTGGATTATGCTTTTTTTTTTGATATAATTCACTTGTGAATTTTAAAACTTCAAAAAATTTAATTTTAGAATTATAATATTTAATATTTGTGACCATTTTTGGACGAGATAAATTAAATTATTAAGATAATGTAATATAATTACATTTATTTAATAGATTTCACAACTAAATGTCTAAACATATATTATCAAATAAGAATTATTTAAAAAATTAAAAAAATAAAACTATCCTCTATTATGTATCAATAAAACTTGCGTATAAGAATATTTAATTTGAGCTTATGGTACTGTTTAACAAAGACCTATGAAAAAAATATTAATTTCTTAATGAACAACTACGCTTTGTGACTGATTAGATGCAAATATATTCTTTTTATCGGAAAATAAAATAATATATTTGGATGTGTTAGTTTCTATATATTACTTATCTAAAAAAAAGTATTTTAATATACATAATGCAAGAAGAAGTAAGTGTAGATTGTTATTTTAATTAGTTGTTTTTTTTTTATTTGTTGTTTCCTTTTTTTTTTTTTCTTTTTTTAGATGATATTCAATATAGTTATTTTGAATCACGCATTAAGTTAATTTAATTATTTTAGTCTAATTTGTACCCCTCTACAGATTAATAAAAAAATGTTAATCATGTCTCATACCTCACCCCCTGGTAATTGTATTAGTAGATATATATATTTAGTGGCCTTGATTATAATATATTAAGTAAGATTTAGAATGGACAGGACAATGATACTTATAATTTTTAACTACATTATGTAAAAATATAATATCTTTTTTGTATATTTTGATTTAGCTATGTGAAATTATAGCTTGTTTCGCACCCTTTGACTTGTTCGCCGCCAATGTGGGCCCCACCAGCCGAAAAGATGCATTTTTTGGCCTTTTTGGGTCCAAAAAAAATCCCAAAAAAATTACGAAAAATTCAGAAAAATTTTTAAAAAATTGAGGATTTTGAAAGTTGTAATAACCCCCCATTCTTTCTCCAAAACCTATAAATAGGCCCCCTAGGCCTTTAGGAAACTTGCACCTTCTCTCTATTTCTCCCTCTGGCTTTCTAACAATTGAGTCTTCCGCTATTTGCGAGTGGGAAATTCCCCTGCTTGAACAAATGCCCCTCCTCGCGTGCAGAAGCTTACGGAATTTCTTCTCCTCCCTCCGGCTTTCTAAAGGTTGAGGCTTCCGCTATTTGCGAGCCGAAATTTTCACTGCTCGAATTAGCGCCCCACTTTGCGTGCTGGAGGTACGGGATTTCTTCTCCTCCCCCACGGCTCTCTAACGGTTGAGGCTTCCGCTATTTACGAGCGGGAATTTTCCCTGCTCAAATTAGCGCCCCTCATCGCGTGCAGGAGTTACGGGATTTCTTCTCCTCCCCCACGGCTCTCTGGAGGCTAAGGCTTCAGCTATTTGCGAGCTGGAAACTTCCCCTGCTCGAATTAGCGCCTCTCCTCACGAGCAGGAGTTACGGGATTTCTCTTTTTCCCCCACAGCTTTCTGATGGTAGAGGCTTCCGCTATTTGCGAGCGGGAAACTTCCCCTGCTCGAATTAGTGCCCCTCATCGTATGCAGAAACTTACGGGATTTGAATGCCATTTTAGCGGAAGTTTGCTGGCGATGGACGATCGAGTTGAAGCCCATTAGCAGTCAACGATCGAGTGTGGAGACAAAGGAGAGAGTTCGAGGGTGCGTTGCAAGTAGCATTCGAGCGAGAAGCCGATGACGAGTAGTAGTCCGTCGACGGGCAGAAGTCCGATGACAAGGAGAAGTCCGACATCGGGTAGAAGTACGGCCTTGGGCAGAAGAACAATGAAAGTTCGTCGACGGGCAGAAGTCCGACGACGAGTAGATGTCCGCTAATGAGCAGAAGTCCGAGGACAAGGAGAAGTCTGACGTCGGGTAGAAGTACTGTGTCGGGTAGAAGACCGACAAAAGTTTATCGACGGGCAGAAGTCCAATGACGAGGACAAGTCTGACATCGGGTAGAAGCTTAACGTTGGGTAGAAGACCGACGAAAGTTCATCGACGAGCAGAAGTCCGACGATGAGTAGGAGTCCGACGATAGGGAGAAGTCTGACGTCGGGTAGAAGTCCTATTTGAGGTTGTATGTCAGAACATTTGTTTGATGATATTAACCTGTGTGGAAGAGGTCTAGAGAATCCACCAAGAATGTAAGACCTATCCGAGGTTGTATGTTGGAGCCCCGCTCGATGACGTTAACCAGTATGGATGAGGTCAGTAGAATCCACCAAGAATGTAAGACCTATCCGAGGTTGTATGTCAGAATATTTGTTCGATGACATTAATCTGTGCGAAAGAGGTCGAGAGAATCCACCAAGGATGTAAGACCTATCCGAGTTGTATGTCGGAGCCCTACTCGACAACATTAACCTGTGGGGATGAGGTCGGGATAATCCACCAAGGATGTAAGCCCTATCCGATGTTGTATGTTGGAGCCTTTGCTCGACGACGTTAACCTGCGTCGAAGAGGTCTGGAGAATCTGCCAAGGATGTAAGACCTATCCGAGGTTGTATGTCAGAACATTTGTTCGATGACATTAACCTGTATGGCAGAGGTCGAGAGAATCCACCAAGGATGTAAGAACTATCCGAGGTTGTATGTCAGAGCCCTACTCTACGACATTAACCTGTGTGGATGAGGTCGGATCAAATTCCCCTGGGATTGATCATCCGGTGATTGAGATACAATATGGATCGTGTATTTCTCGAATCACGAAGAAAGAGTTTGAGAAGTTTTTTCTTATCTTTCATAAGAGAAAAAATCATATCACAACAACATGAACATTCTATTACTACATTACGTAAGATAGTACAATAGTTCCCTGGTACGACTTAGGGATATACAAATTACAAAGTACTCAACACACAAGATCTACGTACGGTGATAATACAACAACATTTAACTTAGTATAGATATCAAAGTGGTACCATACTCAACATAAAAGGGACAACAAGACAAGTAGAATTGCTAATACAAATACGAAGTACATGATCATTCAATCTCTCTAACCATTTGAATAATATTCAATGGTTATCTTTGTTGTTGACTTTTCCCCCCAGCGGGATGAGCTTCCTCTCTGGTAGGTGAATCTTGAATAAATTGTCGAAGGTAGCCCTGGCGGATAAGCCTTTCAATCTCATCCTTGAGTTGCTTGCAGACTTCGGTAGTGTGACTGCGGCAACGATGAAAGTGATAGTACTGATCTGAATTTCCTGTGTTTGACTTCAAAGGATTTGGCCATTTTAATGTATCTTGATCTCGAATGGCCATCAATACATTTTCTCGAGACGTATTGAGTGGGGTATACTCCTTCTCCTGTCGGGGTTCCCATCGTGGTGACGAAGACCTATGAGGTAAATTATTCTTCCCATGCTTTTTATGTTGTGAGAAAAAAATTATCCATCCCAGGTGCACCTTTGCGCTTCCCGCTGATTTGCTCAAACTACTTCTTGTGAGCATTTATAGCTTCATCTGCAGAGATTTGTGCCTCCACGTGATGAATCAAGTCAGCGTATGAATGGACGGTGTCTCGCATAAGGGCCAAATAGAAGGGGCCAGAACGAAGGCCTCCAAGAAAGACCCCTCTGAGTAATTCAGGGTCTACTCCTGGAATTTGTCGTGCTCCAGTGGAAAATCACTGAAAATACTCCTTTAACGATTCTCCCTCATTTTGGCAGATCCCGGAGAAATGGGAAGAATCCTTAGCAATTCTTCGATTGGCCACAAATTGTTTAACGAATACTTTAGCCAATTTGACAAAAGAGGGGATCATTCTAGGTGGAAGCGAATAGAACCACGTTCGGGCCTGTCCTTTAAGGGTGGCGGGAAAGACCTGGCAGAGGAGCACGTCTGATGCTCGTTGAATATGCATGATGGTTCTGTAGTAGTCGATATGCTCATACGGGTCGGTCGTTCCGTCGTAGGACTCAACGTTTGGCACTTTGAATCCGACCGGAACGGGATGTTGAAGAATGACTTCAGTTAGAGGTGATGATTCCTGGAAGTTTCTCAGTCGGAGAGCATGCCTCACATCTCCTCGGGGGAACTCTTCTCGTACCAGTCTTTGCAGCTCGCGACGCAGGACATTGTGAGGGAGTTCCGTAATGTGTGGTTGGGGAGAGCCTTCTGGGAGATCCGAAAAAGTGCGAGGATGTGTTGAACTCGCTGTATCAGCAAGTTCATCTTCTTGTCGTGATTGAGGATGTCTCCTGGGTGGAGGAAGGTGAATTTCTTCTTGACGATGCTCGAATTGAATATTTTCAGCCCTTGGTGGATCCCGAGGGAGAAGGGCCTCCTCCAACGTTAGCTGTCGATCATCTCATAGGAGTTGAAGGATCTCGTTCTGAGATTCTTCCATCTTCCGAATTCTTTCTGCTAAAGAAGGTCCCGAGATTTCTTCTCCGGCAGCATTCTGCCCCCCAGGATGAAAAGAGGCAGGCATCGGGCGTCTGTGATTTGCAGATAGATTTCTGGATTGGTGGGAGTTGGAGCGGGAAGCTCCAATGATGCGACTGCTACGCCTGTTGACCGTTGCAGTAATACTTGAAGTTGTGGGATAGTGTTTCCCACTGACGGCGCCAAACTGTTGCGTGTTAGAATATACGCGGCAATAGAGTTAGAAAATATTCGCCTTAGCGTTGCACGAGCATCCCGCACACAAACAGAAAAGAGAAGTGAACACCAGAGTTTTTACGTGGAAAACCCAAAAAGGGAAAAAACCACGGGGCCTCGCCCAGTTGTAAAGTTCAACTAGTGTTTGTATGAAGTACAAAGGTTGATCCATCTTACAAATCAAGACGATCAATTTACAATCAACTTCTCACAAAGTTACAAAGTTCTGCAAA
>NW_021319131.1:317445-319387 GCF_001605985.2 Dendrobium catenatum
CCAACAGCGCTTTGAGCCCTTGATTCGGACTCATTTGGGCTCGGATTGGGTCGAATTTGGTGTCGTTGGATTTGTATTTCCAAGACGCTCAGTTTGACTATAAGCTCGCTGAAATCGGAGTTCATATGCTCTCGAATTTAATTTTGAAGTTTTCGAACTGATTTTGCCTCGAGATTCGTGCCCAATCAAGATAATTTTGTGATAACGTATCAAGGTTATATTTTACTCAATTACGGATTAAACTTGTTTGAATTAAGATTGCAAAATTTTGAACTGATTAATATATATTGAGTAAATTTTAAATGCTAAATTAATTTGAAATCAACTCATTAATCTTTAATGAAAGAATAATTTTTAGAAAAATAATGGAATTCAATTTTATTTTTTAATGAAAGAACAAGCTTCCAAAGTTAGTTGGTTTATATGACAGTTTCCACTATAAACGATCCTCTGAGATAGCCCATTTGTCAGAGATAAGAAAAGATTATGAGCCTAGTTATAAACGTAAGGAAATGCTCCTATATTATTTATGCCCAATTAATTTTGATTATTTTTTACTAAGCGAGCTGTGAATTAAGCTATACTAACGTACTGTAAACTTAGTTTTCATTTAAAATAATTATTTTATTGTTTTTTAAAACAATTTTTTAAATAAAAAATAACTTTAAAAAATAATAAGAAGGTCATCCCAAACAAAACCTAAAGCTCTTACCACTATTAGCAAGGATTTAATTTTTTTTTTTTTTTTACATTTTCATTCCATCTCAAAAATGGTTACAAACCAGTAAAATGTAAGAGCAAAAGGAAAAAAATAAACTACAATGAGAAAACAAAGGAAACAACCCAACCCAATAGGCTCAGTCAAAGCAGAGGCTTCCAACTACCTCGAAGCTAGGCACTGGCCATCCAGTATGGAGAGAGAGCCCACGCATCACCAACGGTTGCCATGCGCCACGGCTTAGAATAAGTGAGCCCTAACAACATCATAGCCCTCAATCTATAAATCACAACTAGAAATATCTTTCTAAAATCCATCAAAATGGCAGTCAACAAAATGAAGAGCCATCTAGCAAAATCAGAACCCGCCATCATCATAACACCAGCAACAAGAAGAAGAGCCCAATGCATCCGATAACCAACACAGATACACATAAAGATAGCACCAACAACAACACAAAGATCAGAATGATTTCCTACCACGCCTACCCCTCCCATGAGAGAAAAAAGTTCAGATTCTTCCTCACAACAGGACGGTCATTTCGTGTACATTCTTCCTCCTCGCTAGCTTCCGAAGAAGACTAGGATGATCCATGAAGCCAATCAGATTGCATTCTCACCTCCTCCTCCACACGAGCAAACAAAGCTTGAGGAGAAATTAAGTTAACAGACACTTCCACCAAAGGACCCATCACACAAACATTTGGAAACATAGAGGAAATAACCTTAGGAGCACCAGGGAAATCACTAGCCAAAAGGTCAGAATTAAGGTGAGATATAAAGTTAGCATAACCCGAAGAATCCTGGTTCACAACACGATTCAGCTCACAGGTAGCAAAACCCACAAGAGAAATAATATCCACAGTGTTAGAGTTAAAAACAGCCACATCACTCATCGGATCAGCCATAGTGGCTGTCACGACCAAATCAGAAATATGGGGATTAACATCCACAGTGCCTAGCACGACCAAATCAGAAACAGGGGGAGGTAATTCAGCTTAATTATCCACTACAGTCACCACATCTCCATTACCACCTAACTTGGCCATAGGAATACAATCAAGATTAGCTACAAGATGGTCCTCATAACAAGTAAGAGGATCGAGCACAGTAACCAACTCGGTAGCAACCGCAAGAGTAATAGGATCCTCATCAACCGACACAGGAGCAATAAGCTCACAACCCTCCATATCGAACGATCCATTCTCAGCCCGAAGAGCAATCA
>NW_021319131.1:319431-337588 GCF_001605985.2 Dendrobium catenatum
CAGCAAGAGATAAGAAGAACACACACCCTTAAGGTGACCAAGACGTTTGCAGGACAAGGAAAAACTTCCATTTGCAATTGTTGGATGTAACCCGACCTCTCAGGCCCAAGCCAAATTTGAGAATGATAGCTTTTAGAGATGTCTAACTCCACCAGAACACGCGCTACAGAAGGTTGAGAGCCAACAGAGGTGGCCGAATCCACCTTTAAAGGCCTCCCGAACAACGAACCCACAGCGTGGAGGATTCGAGGAGAGAACATATGAGGTCTACGCTTTAGAAAAGAGATCCAAATCGGGATGACAGGGGATTCAAAGCCAACATCTAGTAAATGAAACCACTTAGACAGTTTCATGAAACAATTAAACACTAAATATGAATGATGACAAAAAAATCGATTATAATCTAGCTCATTAGACAGTTTAATTAGGATTTGCATCTGATCCAAAACAGTAACAGAGAACTCATAATGAAGCTTAAGAGAAAAGAAAAACTTGCGAATAGAGTCCAGAGAAGGACGCTTTGTCGTGAAAGAACCAACTAAACCAAATTGAAAGGGCTTGGCAAGAGCATCAATTTCCTCTTCCGAAATCCACAGTGAGAGTAATCCGCAAAAAATGGTTTTACGGAGTTCAGGAAAACAAGCAGAGGACGACAAACTAGAGAAAGCTTCAGCAAATGATCGTGATTTAAACGCACCATCCAAAAAACCAAGGTCAGCCACACGACTAACCACCATTCCGGCCAAACGGCCGGAGGAAGCCAAAACGAAACAACCAAACCAGAAAAACTAAAAGAAAAACAAGCAAAGAAGAGGGAGAGAGCTTCCCTGCAGCCACCAGCAAGGCGGAGGGCCACCAAATCGCCCGGAGAAAGGGCTAGGGCAAAGCCCTAGCAGAGCAAAAGACAAGTCGGAGTGCGGAGTGTCTTCAAAAGTGCTCTTATTTGAACTATATTTCTACACCATAATTTGTCAACTATTATTAAGTTAGAATCACAAATTCATAGAGTGCTATACTTTAAAAACTATCTTTAGTCTGCTATCTTTGAATTCAGGTTGAAGGATATTTGGTTGAATTTTTTTTATATCTTTACATATATACATTAAAAATTCAAAGTAATTCAAACGCATTCATTTTAAAAATTTTCGAGTTATTTTTTTTTTATAAAAATCAATTAAATTGAACTAATTTTTTTATTCATTATGATATACTTCAAATAAACTAAAGTGCAGTGAATGATAATTAACAAACAATGGGGGTGATGGGTGCCAAGCAAAAGTGAGTGATGATCATTTTTGAGGTAACATTAGGTTATGATAGTGAAACAAACATTAGCTAGCAAACAACGAGCACGAGCAAAAAAATGAGGGTACATATTGTAAATTTTCTGTATGTTTAAAATTTTCACCTTTGAGCAAATTCAAAATTCATAACGAATAAGCACTCTATGATTCCAAATCCGTTACACATCCTTTTTATTTTGCTTGCTAAAAGAAAATAATAATAATAATAATAATAATAAAGCCCTCACATTTATTACACTTTATTATCCTCATACTTGCAACCACACAAACTCTCAAATAGAACCACATAAACCCTCAAAACGTTAGTTTAACTCATAATAGAGTTGTTAATAATATCTGAAACATAAAATTTACTTAATTTTTTATTAACTCAAAATTAAAGTCAATTAACTCTAATTTAACATTTGCTCACTTAAATTTGATTAAATTAATTCATAACCTAACTCCTTATGTGTATATCATATAATTTACAATATGTATAAGCATGCACATCATGTATCAATAATTACACTTGCGACCTTAATTACCATGCCCCTCTAATTTCTGTAGGCCAGTTGTGAGCAAACTTATCAAACATTTAAGGATCTGAAAATCGGACCGGATAATGAACCAAATATCAGAGCATTAATGGCTAATCAAGACTCAGCTGTTTTCCTCCCACCCAACTCCAATATCTCAGCTTCCTTAGCTAAGTTTATAGTACATGCCCCTCTCAAATTTCTCTGATACCATGAAAGAACCTGCTGGCAAGGAAGTTAACAGAAAAATAGAGAAACAAAAACAAAGAAGGAAGAGATAGACAACAGAGAAGAAATTCTATCTGTATTAATCGCCAATTCATTTGTATAAGGATGAGTGTATATGTAGAGCTTAGTAAGGTCAAACAGTTATAGAAGAGGTGGAGGACTGCATGTGGCAGTATGTTACAATCGGAGAGGTGATGGAGTTTATCTGTAACCGAACTCATGGACCACTTAGTTTGTTGATCGTGCTAACAACAAGAATGAGAGGTTCATAGTTCGACAGATTCAACTGGGAACAAATCAGATGACGTAATAAATAATAATATTATTAAAAACTAATAAAATTAATATAATAATATGATGATCTAATCATAAACTTAAACACAAATTCATCATATCATACATATCAAATATCCAAATTAAAAATGAGTTGGATGTTTTAAATCATGTTTTATAAACAATATAATTCATATTTAATATAAAATTAGTTTACATATATGTTTTAAGTTGAATGTAAATGAATTTTAATTAATTTTACTTGTTTAGATATAATTTATACCTATGAAAAATATACAAATTTATATTATAAAATTATATCTACAAATTCATGTTATATTATATTAGCATATAGTTAAAAAATCTAAAAATATATATTAGATAATTAAATAAAATGAAAAAAAATTATCGTTTAAATTCTGAATAGGCAGGCACAAAGATCATGCAATCTAGACCGTTAAATTCTCATTTAAGAATTGGAAACAAATGCGACTTTATACTGACAGCATGAGTCCTTGATTTTCTTCAATCCAACTTATTAGAAGTTATAGTTGGTATTTAAGTCAAGATCAGCCAGCCATAAATCTTCCTCTATATATAATACTACTTCAATTGGATTAATGATGAGGGTTTGTTTTCCTTTTTCTCTACATTTCTTTCTATTTCTCAGGGTATTCCTCAATGTCTAGCGCTATATTTGGTTGTAACATTATTAATCTTTTTTCCTAATTAAGAAATCAAGGTCGCTTTAACGTTTTAACTTCTGCTTGGGCTGGGCAAAGTCATGTCAGATCAGGATTGGCCATTGTTAGAAGGGAAAAATTTTACTTTCTTCAAACAGGTCTCTTAAGAGGGACAATAACATCAAATATTTATCCAACTATAGGTAATCAACTACCTAAATTATTTTTCTCCATTTTCATACTAAAAATCAAAATATCATTTAAATCTAATAAAAAAATTATTTCTAATACTTTTTGACCAATTCTGTTATGTCTATCATTACCATTCTTAACATAAACCGGATCTAATACATCTACTCTATTAATTAGGTCATTAGACCTAACCATCTAAGGTGACTCTATAATCTTATATGCCATTGGAGCAACTCTAATTCTTTCACGTGTGTACTTAGTTCGCATTCTATCCCAAGAGAGGTAGAGATGTATTCATAGAGTTTCATTAAACTTAAAAGTCATATTATTAATTACAAAATGTCTTTAACTTACTAAGATAACATATAACAACAACATCAAGCCTTTATCCCACAATGTGTGATCAAAATAAACAATATAAATATAGAGCATAATGAACATCAACAAACCAACTATAAAATTTTTAAAATAAACAAATGAGACTTCGGTTTTCTTTGGGACTACTTTCTTTCAGTTTCTTAAAGCAACTTTTTAGTACAAAATTTTTTAATTTTGTACTAGAAATCTGCTTTAAGAAGCAGGAAGAAAGCCGTCACAAACGAAACCGTCATCTAGTGCCATTGAAAAAATATAGTTGTATGGAAGGAAGACTTTAAAATAATGTAAATAATTAGAAATAAACTGATCAACTTGGCTTACACTCAGGCCTGCGAAAATAAGATATGCTATGATGATATACAAAAAAGATGATTACAAATTGACTTTTTTTTTTTTAGGTTGAGTGGTATGACTTGATCAAAGTGCATCCATGAAAAATAAAATAAGCACTTTCTTTTTATGGTGACATTTCTAAGCCTATGAGTGGGGAAAAAATAGTCAGCGGCTCCTCTCCACCCAGGTCTTCTTTATAAGAAACAAAAAGTTGAAACTATATGCTGTCATGATCTTCTTTTCAAACTTAACAAGATTAAAATATAATGCCCAACATAATAAACTACAAACAATTAAGACTTCGTTTGGGACGGTTTTTTTATTGCTTTTTAAAATAGAGTTGTAGTACAAATTTTTTAATTTTTGTACTAAAACTCCGTTTTCAGAAGCAATAAAAAAATCGTCCCAAACGAAGCCTAAGAAATAAAATAAGCACTTGGTTCAGTCTTCCTTCAATTATCTCCTGTACTATTAGACTTCCTAGATACCCACTGAAACTGCACACCTGCACAAAAAGAGGATTGAAACCTCATTATTTTCTTCTATGGCTTTCAATTTAGTTTAAGCTCCTTAAGCATATAAATATATATATATTATGTTCAACTAGGGGAAAACTATAGCGGAAACAATATGAGAAAAAGCTTGTGAAGTTGTAAATAACTACCCAGGAGTTTATTTTACTTTTGTGAATGCCCAGTTTGTAATCAAGTTCTTCAAGAAGTCTAATCCTTGCAAATAAATATGAGCATCATCCTATTTCACAACATCTTTCTTTTCTTTTTATGGCTTGATACTCTATCTAACCGCCATGAAAAATAAGGCTGCGGCTACTAAGTTGGATCAAACAATGGATAGCTATCACATTAACCCACTCAATATTACGACCTCACATCAAGACCATCTGTACCAGCTTAGTTTGCATGAGACCAAGTATGCTTTCTTGTATTTAATACAACCCAATCATTCAGGCCAAGTTTGATTGCATGCCAAACATGCCTATTTTGGGTTACTTATAGCCTAGGCATACATTATATATGCATCTGATACACTCAACCTAAATAAGTATAAGTAATCAAGCTCAAGTTGCCAACAATTTGCTTTGATTCAAGACAAATCTAACATGGTGGTGTAAGTGAGTCAAGCCGACTAATTATGAGTCGGCTCGGGCTCAGCTCAATAATTAGCTCATGAGCTAAGCCTGATGATCTAATTAGTCAAGGTTGCGCCAATCCCATCTCAACTCATAAGCTGGCGAGCAAGCTCGTTTAAAAAATATTAATATAAAATTTACTTAAAATATATAAAAATTCAAAAATTTAAGTAAGAAATTATTAAAAAATATTTGAACATTATACCTCAGTTTCTTATATTAAATAATAATATATTATTTTCTTATAATTTTTTTTTATCATTTTATTATAATAATTGCTTAAATCATATTCATTTTCTCTTTCATAATAAATGAGTCGGCTCAAACCCGTCGAATAAAGCTCGAGCTCCAGCTCGAACTCGATTAATTAATCAAGCTCAAGGTCAAGCCAAGGGTGACTCTAACTTGGCTCGACTCATTTACACCCCTAACCTATGTAGCTATATACATAGGCTGCACCACTTAACACATACATCATTAATGCTTGGTAACGGTGTGCAAAGATACTCAAAAAATTGGCTCAAACTGAACAAAACAATTTGGGTCGGTTCTCACAAGTCATAGTTCAAATCTGGCTCCTAAAATATTTAGAACCAATTTGCTAGTCTGGTAACCAAGAATTAAACTAAACCTAAGCCTAAACGTTAAGGGAAATGTATTTCAAAAACTTCAATAGAAAACTCACATGCGCAAACCTATCATTAATAACTTGCTATAAATATATCGTTTACACTATTTTTAATTTAATGGTTGAACTCAAATGACTTGAAACAGTAGCATTTACATTATTAAAGTGCAAGCTACTAATTTTGTTTAATAAAGATGTAATCGTTACATAATTATTGAGATTAAAATGTTGAAATTTAATAATATAAGATAAGACTAAATAAAAGTTGAAGCAACCTTCCTCTTTCAAAGACACAAATCAAATTAGAATAATGTTAATCTCACGAATATTAATTGGATTAAAAATTTGAACCGGAAGCAAACCAAAAATTCAGAATTGGATTTGGTTTTGGTTCGGTTATTAAGTAATTTGATTCAGTTCTAATCCAAGTAACATTGGAGCTCAATTATGTTTGTTTACGTACCAATTTCAAACATCTATAGATCCAATCAAAGTCAAAGTCAAACTAATTCACATGAAATCAATCCAAGTCAAGATAGGCTCGCCAAAGCCTACAAAGACTTGACCCAAGCGGCAGTGAATAAGACCTGACCCAAGCAGACAACCGTCCTAACTCAAGTCAGGTCATTGACTTCCTTAGACCAACTAAGCAATATGATATTATGAGTTTACCAACAAATATACACGTGTGTATTTAAGCCGTACAATTTCATAGCCTTATCATTATTTTACAGCCATATATGTAGCCAATTCAATGGCTCGTGAAGCCCTAGCCAAAACCCACAAATAGAGGGTCAAAAATGGATCTGTATCGCACTATGCTCTACTTCACCTTGTGTTATAACCAACTCTGGCTTTGATGTGATCCTGAGCATTTTAATATAACTATTGAACTCACAAATACTATATGTTTATACTATGTAATAGTAAAGGGATAGCAGATGATATAGTTCTTTTCCTATGTTACTCTTCTCTTATTCTCTCTGGTTTTTTTGCTTCTCCTATTCTTGCAGGTTAAAGTATTCATTATGGTATCAAAGATCTTGAGTTTCTAAAGCTTTTTTTTTTTCTTTCTTATCTGCTCTCATGGTGAGCAACAAATCTTCCTCTACGGCTTCCACTTTGTTGTCACAGACCACGGTAGAAATATCTTTTCCCGCACAGCTCAAATTCTTAATGTTAAAAGTCAAGACGGTTCTCAATGTTCAGCTAAGAACCAACAATTCCCCCATTTTGTGGTCCCAAATTTTCAAGCTATTTGCAGGTAATCGTTTCACATGTTATTTATATGGTTCTACTACAAAACCTCCCAATCAAGTTCTACTCTCAGATAACTCTCTTACAGTTCATAATGCCTACCATAAATGGATGCATATTGACCAATACCTTGCTTCAGCACGCTTCTCTATAATTTCCTCAACTCTCCTACATTATGCATTCAACCTTGAATCATGTAAGGATATTTGGCTCGTGTTAAACTATCGTTTACAATCTCTAAACAAATTTCGCGTGCTTCAAACTGAGCTTCATCAGCTTCAAATGTGTGATAAAACCATGATGTAATATCTCTCTGAAATCAAGAAATAGGAAGATGATCATATTACAGCAGTCAGTTCTACCATAGAACCTTTAGATATAATCCTCTACACTCTTAATGGATTGTCTCCATCATATAACGCATTAAAAATTGCAATACATACCAAACTACACCCAATCGGTTTGACTTATATGCCTTTGCACTGAAAAAGTTAATATCACAGTTTATCAAGTTTCATAGCACAATTCAGTCACTCAGATAGATTTTTCCTTCATAATTGCAACCTTCTGTGGTCTCTCTCATGGTCATGCTCATGGAAGATTTAATAATGCGCATGGGGGCTGCTCATTTCAGTCACTGGTTCTTGGTGGACAACATTTGTTTGCCTCTGTCAAATACTAAATTTGTGTAAAACCTAGCCACTCAGTTACTTTTTACTAGCACCATATGAACCACTCCTATCAACTGTCTATGCCACAAGTTCTGTCGGCTCATGAAGATGCTTCAACTGCTGATTGGTTCTTGGATTTGGGTGCATCCAATCACCTCACGTTGGATGCCTCTTAACTTCGGTCATCTCCTTGTTACTTTGGTAACTCATATGTGCAGGTTGGAAATGGCCATCACCTTCTTATTGCTCATTCTAGCAAAGGAATTTTACCTACACCATCTTGTAAGCTTCCTCTACCTACATTCTTCATGTTCCCCATGTCAACCATAACCTTCTTTCAGTTCATCATCTCATTCATGATAATCCTTATTATATATTATTGCACTCTAACAATTTACTATTAAGGATTCAAAGAATCATCAGATTCTACTTCAGGGTTCAGCTACCAAGGACTTTATCCTATTATGTACCTAGCTGCATACAAACTTCAACAACATATTACCTCACATGCTGCTTTAATTAGCCTACCTACAAGCTCTTCATGTTGGCATCAAAGGATTGGTCATCCATCTCCCACAACTCAAAAGCGGCTATCAAACACTCTTCTTGTCAACAAGACCTTTACTCCATGTGATTCATGAGCTCTAGGAAAGAGTCATAGACTTCCATTTAATTTAGCTTTGACTAAAACTACAAAATGTCTTGAACTTTTACACATCAATATATGAGGTCCTTTCCCAATATTATGCACACAAAATTTTAGATATTATCTTATCTTTGTAGACGATTTCACAACATATTGTTAGGTGTATCCTCTAAAACTCAAATTATATGTTTTGTCTACAATTATACAATTTAAATAATATGTGGAAAATTAATTGTAAACACCTATCAAAATGATTCAATTAGATAGAGGGGGTGAATTTCTTAATAATAAATTTCAAACTTGCTTAATTCATTTGGAATTTTGCATTGTCTTACTTGTCCATATACTCTACAATAAAACAGTGTTGCTAAATTAAAGCACTATCACCTTTTGGAAACAATGTGAGCTCCTTTATTTGAGGCAAAAATACCACATCATTACTGGGTTGACACACTTTAATGGCTGCTTACCTCATTAACCAGATACCATCCAAACCCATCCATAATACTCCCCATCATACGTTATATCAACAAAAGCCATCATAAGAGCATCTCAGTGTGTTTGGTTGCTTATGTTATCCATGTCTTCCTCTAATCAAACGTCACAAATTAAAACCACACTCTCTACCTTGTGTGTTTTTAGGATATACCACTCAATCCAAAGGTTATAAACATTTGGATCCTCTTACAGGTCATCCACATTTCCAGGCATGTCCAAATCTTTAAGAATGTCTTTCCCTTTTTAAATCCCCCATCTCAATTCCATCATTTACTCAAACAGCTTTCATTCCTCCACTCATTCTAATGCCAACCTCTGTCTTTATTATCAGAGATTCACCTGTTCACTCTACTGTCACTAGACCCCCTCATTCACCTCTCATCCCTCCCACTACATCTTCATCCCCAATTATACATTCTCCCCTACTAATATCCTTTTTAAACAACTCCACTACAATTAATCTACCACCCCAACTCATTCGCCACCCTATGGTTACTCGTCGCCAAACTGGTCACCTTAAACCAAAGAAAATATTTGATTTATACATACTATTATTCCATTATCCCCATCTTCATTCACAAAAGTTAATAAATATCATGCTTGGAGATCTGCAATGTCTGCTGAATTTTAAACTTTACAACAATAAGGAACTTGGTCTCTTGTTCCTCTAAATCCTGATCAAAACCTACTTGGCTACAAATGGTTATGCAAAACCAAGTTCAATTCAGATGGCCCTTTACTATAATTGATCTATGGTTACATAGATTACTCACAGACTTTCAGATCTAAGTTTCATCGCCTACTCTAATTTATTATGATAATGCTTCTGCCTTTTCTTTAGCAAATAACCCAGTGTTCCATGCTCGCACTAAACATGTAGAGGTTGATTATCATTTCATACGGGATTGCATCAAAGCACAATAGATCCCTGTACATCACATAGCTTCTCAAGACCAATCAACAAATATCTTCACCAAAGTATTAACTTCCACTTGATTTTTAGAACTAAGACCCAAGTTAATAATTCAAGCGCCCTTGTAAACTTGAGGGGAAGTGTTAACAGTCATGTGTATATACTCATGTGGCATGAATCACATTCTGCTAAGAAAATAGTTAGTTTTGGAAAATACAACTGTAGGTATCCTTGTTTGCTAAGATGATAAAACTAATTAAGCTTTAATATAAAGTTATGAAGCTTGTGTACAAAAGGGGAAAAAGGAATTCTTCAAAAATTTCCCATGATTAAAAAGGTCATTTGTGTTAATCATTAACAAGCTCAGATTGCCATTTCAATGTTTCCTCTTAAATATAGAAAGTGCACTAGATAACCCAAACTAAAAATGCACACTAACTTTAACTCATTTCAATATAGAGAGGTAAAGAACCATGATTATTTTTTCACCCTTCTGGTGAGGCGGAGAGCCTGGAATCCTTTCACCTTCCCCAGTGCGACGGAGTAGCCTGGTCCTTTGCACCAAAGAGGACTTCTTCCTAAAGCTTCCCTCAAGAAAAACCATAAAACATAGAGGAACTCAGGTGCAAGTTCATCAGAGCAACCATGTGGAACTCCCTCTCACACTACATTGCAACCGACAAGGATCTTCTCCCTTTTACATAAACTCCACCCTTTCTCTCCCAAATTCTAGGCTCTCTCTTCAATCTTTCTTCAGAGGAAAACACTTAAAGATTACCCAAAGGTCTATTATAATGTCTTATGAGAATACTTAAACAGAGGGCTTATAAAAACCTAAAATTTCAATTCAACCAACAAAGATCGTAGAGTACGATCACATGATTGTCCATTATGATATACAAAATTTGACATGTTAGTATTGTACAATCACCAGTTTATACAATATGCTTAATTCAAATTTTCTTGTTAGTACTGTGTGATTTGGATTTCATATAGTATAATCTATTAATATCGTACAATATGAAATAACAGTCATAGAGTATGATTAGTTCAACCAAAATACAGTTTATCCATAATGAAACCTTGGATGACCAAATGTCATCTCTGTCAATCGTATAGTACGATCAAGTTCATATAATACGATAAAAAAAAAATCAAAATTAAGTAGATTTGATTGACTAATCACAGGATGAAATTAGGCAATATTTTAAACATCTATAAGTATGATTTGGTTTATACATTATGAATAGAGCAATATTTCAAATTTAAATTTTTGCTTAATTTAACAAATGGTGGGGTTTCTAATCAAAATAGATATTCCAGTATGATGTGGTGTTCGTACTGTATGATTAGTTATATTTCAAAATTATTTTTTAGATAAATAAATTATTTTAATTAAATTTAGTAATATTAGATTTCCTAGTATGATAATGATCATATAGTATGATGTTTAAAAAATTAAAATATTTAAAATTATTTTTTCTCTCCTTGTGTGTCTACACAGTCACCAGGAAAGCATACACTCATATAGGACTTGACTAAAAATATAAAATAAATAAAGAAAAATTACAGACTCTTTCAACATAACCTATTCTACCAAATCTTAAGCCCTGAATCTTAAAATAATAGTATATGTTGCAACTGAAATATTAGTCAATATACAAATAGATATGCACTACAAATACTACAAGAAATAAAAAGATAATCAATATTATTTATTATCATCAAAAAATTAAACTCAATAGCCTAAGTTGTAATAATCTCCCTTTTTTATGATGGCAAATATTATTGGTTAAATTTGTAAACTAATATTACTTTCTCATAATTTCCCCCTCACTAAGAGAATTACATTTAAATTTTTCTAAGAAAATAAATTTAAAACTAAATAAGATATCAAAAAATACAACCAAATATATTCTCCCCCTTTTATAAGAGATACATATAAATTTTACTTGCTTGTCCTAAGTAAAATTTTAAAGATAGAAAAGAAAAAAACTAAGCCACACAGCACAAAAAGATAATAAAAAAATAAAAATATATAAAAAGAAAATATAACATACAATCATTCATAAAACATAATTATTAAAAAAATGAACAAAACAGATACTAACCTTCCGAGAGTTTTAAAGTTCTCTACCTAAAGCATGCAATGATGTCATTATCTGAGTGAACCTAGTGTAACTATTAAATATAGTCTCATAAGATTTCATATAAAAAAGTTTGTAATCATGCAATAATATGTTCAAACTAGATTGTTGGACTTCACTAGTACATTCATATGTAATGCTTAATCTATCCTAAATCCTTGCCAATGGTATAGTTAGAAACTCTCATATAATCTTCAAACTTAAGTGCATAAAAAAATAATTTAAGCCTTTAGCAATAAATTTTGCAAAGACTTGTTCTTCTGTACTCCATTCAGTAAAAGGAATATTAGTTTGAACTCCATCAATGATACGTGATGGTACATAATAACTAGTTTAAATCATATGTCACAATAAAAATTAATAGATTTAAAAACATAGACATGAAGATTTCCCAAAAATCAAAAGGAATATTATCAAAAAGTTGTGGATGAGTTATTGAATAACCTTATACACCTGCTCTAATACCATTTGAAAATTTGAGAAGGTTATAAACCCTTCATGAACAAGCCTGAGACACCCTAATATGGAAGCTATACTATCTCTTAATGCAAAATCTCTTAAACTTTTCAAGAGTTATAATATTGGAGATGATATTTTAATCAACAGAACATACTATTAACCATAGATTTTTACCAAGCAATTATCACAAAAATAAATCTATTTTAAAATTTTAGCAAATCAAAATGTGCAAAAAAATAAAATACGGGAAATAAGAAATCATAATAAATACATAAAAAAAATTATAATGATTCGGTCAAACATGGCTTATGCCCACTCCCCGAAGTCCTCTCTAAGTATTGCACTATCACTATTGTTTCTCTCCTTTAGCTCCTATAGCTAGATGAAAAAACCCTTACAAAATATATTCCACCTACCTAGTGTGGTAGAGGATCATAATTCTTTTCACCTTCCTAGTGAGGCAAAAAAATCTGTAATCCTTTTCACCCTCTTGATGAGGCAGAGAACCTATGATCCTTTTCACCCTCCTAATGACGTAGAGAACCTAGAATCATTTTTACCCTCCTATTGAGGCAGAGAACCCGAAATATTTGTTCACTCTCGTAGTGAAGGTAGAAAACCTAGAATCACTTTCACCTTCTTTGGTATGATGGAGTAGCTAGGTTCTTTGACACCAAGGAGGTCCTCTTCCCAAAGCTTCCCTCAAGACAAACTTTTACACATGGAGGAACTCATATGCAAGTTTGCCAAAGCAACCATGTAGAACTCCCTCTCACACTCCCTTATAACCCACAAGGATCTTCTCCCTCTCTAACAAACTTCATCATTTCTCTCCCAAGTTCTAGGCTCTCTCTTTAAGCTTTCTTCAAAGGAAAACACACAATGAATGCCCAAAAGATTATTACAATGTCTTATGAAAAATATTAAATAGACTACTTCAAAAAATCCTAAAAATTCAATTCAGCGGTAAAAAAATCATACAGTATATTGGCAGGATCGCCTAGTATGATACCTAAAATTTGACCTGTTAGTATTGTATGATCGCCAGTTAGTAAAGTATGCCCAATTCAATTTTTCCTGTTAGTACTATACAATTTGGATTTCATATAGTATATTATGTTCATATCATACAATACAAATAGCCATACAGTATGATTAGTTCAACCAAAATATAGTTTTTTCTAGGATGAAACCTGAGATGACCAAATAATATCTCTATTAGATATACAGTATGATCTAGTTCATACAGTACAATAAAAAAATCAAAATTAAGCCTATTCGATTGATTAATCACAAGATAAAATTATGTAATATTTTAAACATCATATAGTACTATTTGGTTTGTATAGTATGAATTGAGCAATATTTCAAATTCAAATTTTTTTCTTAATTTAACAAACAATCGTAATAAATCATCCAGTATTATGTGGTGTTTATACTATACGATTAATTATATTTTGAAATTATTATTTTAGATAAATAAAATATTTTAATTAAATTCAATAATAACATATTTTCTAGTATGATATTGATCATGCATTACAATGTACAAAAAAATTAAAATATTTAAAATTATTTTTGATCCCCTTGTGTTTGTGTATGGTCACCCGGCTAGCATATATTCTTGTATGACTTAACTCAAGAAATGTAAAATAAATAAACAAAAATTATAGACTCATTCAACATAACCTATTCTATCAAATCTTGAGCCCTGAATCTTCAAAGAATATTGCATATTATACATGAAATATTAGTCAACACACATATGCATCATAAATACTAGGATAAATAAAGAAGCAATTAATAATATTTGTTATCATCAAAAACTTAAAATTAAGGGCCTTAGTTGCAATAAAAACATTAGTGAAGTCAGTAAGGATCATGTAATTTTAAATTATTTTATTCAGTTGCAGCACTCTTTTTATTTTAGGAAGCTTATACATTCTTTTTTAGGGTATATTATTAGGGGAACCACTCTTACAGGTTTAGGCCGCACCTTTCTGATTTATACTTTCCATATTATTATTGGAGTTAGAGGAGATCCAAGTGAGGAACAACTTTTTCCTATTTATTTTCTCACTAAAAGAAAAATTGAGAGCTTTAAAAGATTAGTTTTAGAGGAAGAGGCTAAACCTAGTGAGTCTAAGTTGACTATTAGAGCCAGAAGTAGTAGGAGTGCTCAGACTCCTAAGCCCTTATGGACCTCCGAAAGAACACCGCTCGGTAGGGACAGAATGCAAAGGGTACGATCGCACCATCCCGTTGGACAAAATAGTTGCAGACCTTTGTACTCTTTGCAAGCGGACTAATGGGATGGAAAATTAAATCATATAAATAATTAACCACTAAGGATAGTATCTTTTACCTACGCATCTTGATGGGTAATAATATGCATGATATGATCAAAGTAATGAGGTCTCCCCCACCCGATACATCAATTTGAGTGGGGTTTATTTGATGTAGGATTCGATTTCTCATAGGTGTAAGCCCTCATGGTTAATTACATCTTAAGTCGAGGCCTATGAAGACTCTCGATTAAGTATTCTACATTATTCTCTCAGATGGGATTGGCTCATACAAAAGGGACTAGGAAAATTCTTACTCAAAAGAAAGTAAGGGTTCGATTTGGCTTAGTTAACATACACAGATCACATCATCATCCAAAAGAACTAAGGTGGTGAAAATAAATTGGAGAAAAATATAATATTGCACTTAGAGCATACGAGAGAGTAGGATATAGGTGGCGTCATCCATGTGATGCTGATAGGCAGGATTTATTGCCCCTGAAAGATAGAAGGCATACCCACCGATGAGGCATACTATGAGACATCGATGTTAATAACCTTCAACCCTAAATCTAGAGTAGGTTTAGTGTTCTACATATAACATTAACACCTGTGTCCTACCTAATATATTCTAGACTTATATCCTACCTGAAAAAGGAAAGCCAGCTAACCACCTAGTCATATAAAATCCATGTTGTCTAGTCTTTATGAAAGATGGGTGGGTGGCTGAGTTTTTGGAAGTTAAGGTCGGCATTTAGAGAGAGTCTTTAAGTGGCCTTGTACTTATATAGGGTGGAATATTTATAGAACTAATGTAATTAAATTTTGATTTAATTATTTTCTAATATAATACATGCTAGTTAAAAGTATCCAAATCATGAATGCTTGGAATTTTAAAAAGGCTTAAAAATAAATTTTTAGAAGACTAAACTTCCCCAGGTTAAGAACCCCATTCTCATAGGATGGATTATCTGAACTCTACCCACATGCAGGGAAGTGTCTTAAAATAAGGAAAGAGAAGATGTATTAATATTCATACGACCCCGGATGATCTCTGGCTATTCCTTAGATCATTGGCTTTTTATGTTATTTAATTCTTAAAATTTTAGATTTTTAGTTATGAGTAGAAAAATTTTTATCCCTAAAGAGCCTAGTAAAATCAATCGCACACATGCAAAAAAGAAACCTATAAAAAGTAGTCAATTTCTATGGTGCAATCAAAGTAAACACATCAATATAAATATCCACTATAGTAAAAGAAAGTCCAAAAGTTCATGGTAAGTTCCTTATAAAGTATAACCCAGGGTTTATAAAAAAGTAATGATGGTCAGGCTCCATTGACAATAACCTGGATTCTAATCCTACTGAATAATGCAAGAATTAAAAAAAAAAGACATTTCATTTTCATCTTCATCTTTAAGTCCTCCGGATCGCCCTCCTTCGATCTTCTTATGGTTCATCCTTCAAGGTATCCAAATAAAAAACAATCCCCACAAGGGGTTTTCTTTTCTCTTTGGATCCCATATATTTGAAATGCCTTATTTTTAGAGACTTTCATAACTCATTACATCAAATATAATTACATCATAAAAAAGAAAAATCTAGACTCTCTTATATAGTTATCCTAAGCAGTTATATAAAATAACCCAAGCAGTTATATATGGGAATAAAAGTACTCATGCATGCCATATTTGGCCATGCTCTTATTTTTTTTGGGCTAAGTGATTGAACAACCAATAACAAGCATATATATGATTTATTTATTATTTTTATCCCCCTTTATTAGTGTTGTATGAGCATAGCCACATGCAGAAAATTATTATTAGTATCAAGATCACCCCTGACCTATGGGTAATCAATCACACATAACATTATAAAGAAAGTACAATAATAAAGTTTATTATCATAATAATCATCATAGCAAATCAAAGCAACCAGCGCACATGTCCACATTTTTATAATCAATTGACTATCGCATGTGGAAGCTTGTTAAAGAAGGTTTTTCACCTCCATCACATGAAATTTATGGCATAAAAACTAAACTTTTATTTTTTGAATGGACTTTTATGATAGGGATTTAGGATAACTTAATGTAAAATGTTTAAACTATTTTTTCTGTACTTTAAAATTGGAAGATTACATTCATGTCTCAACTTGTACACTAATAGAGAAATATGGGATATATTATATATCACTTATGAAGGATCAAGTGAAGTTAAATACTTATTTTGTTGATAACTTACTTGGGTCCCTCATTGCTTACAAGCAAGGAGTGAACCAAAGATAATTTGATGCAGGTGAGAAAAAGAAGGAGAAAACTGTGGTGCTGAAGGTTAACGATACGGATACTGATTCATTCAGGTCTGAAACTGATGATGTTTTCTTAATCACTAAACAATTTAAAAGCTTTCTATGGAAGAAACAAAAGCACCATCAGAAATGGAATAAAATTAAGGTTAGCAAAAACTTTAAAAGTTCTTCTAATATGGTTTGTTTGGAATGCAGGAAGCCTTGACATGATAAAGTTGATTATCTTACACTTAAGGCTCACTCAAATAAGGAGAAGGGTGAGGATAAACCCAAATTTAGGAAGAACAAGAAGCGGTTTCAAATGTCATTCTAGGCAGATTCTGCATCTGACTTCTATGAGACTGAAACTGAGGAGGAGACAATAAACTTGTGCTTGATGGCGGACCTATAACTCATCTTGGTCAGTCTGACTAAGAAGAGATATGTGAACAAACCAATGATCAATTACTTGAAGTTTTTGAGAAAATTTATGCATCATATAGGAAACTTAAGAAATTGCATGCTAGCCTAAAATTAGAACTTTTAAATTTATAAAAAAAGCATGAAGTATTATTTAAATATCACTCTACACTAAATATCAATCGCATGTCATTACTTGATGAGTTTGAAGCATTAAACAAGAAGCATATTGAATTATCTGAAGCAAATAATTCCTTGAAGTCATATCATATTGAGATAAAAAAAGAGTTTAAGAAATTAGAGGAACTTTCATGGGAAATAGATAATAATGAACATCGGCTAAAAGTGAAAGTGGCTGTTTATGAATAAGAAAATAAAGCATTTAAAGTAAAACTCATAACATTTGAAAATGATAAACCATTATTGCATGCATCACACAACTTAAAAAAGAGACATAACAACTTGAGTAAATTAGTAAATCATTTTCCTGGTGTTAGATAATTTTTATGTGGCATGCTAGGACGTATTTCACATATTTGTACTATTCACTATAGTACACATTGGATGTGGAGACCCAAATTCCATGATTCACAGCATAGCATACATACATTACATTCTTCCTTCTATCAGAAGGGATCCAAACTTATTTGGATTCCTAAATCTTATGTATGATGATTTTAAAGGTGTGCTCTCACCAAAGACCTCATGAGAACAAGTGGTACCTATATAGTAGATGCTCAAGACACATGACTAGAGATGACAATCAATTCATTTCGCTGGAGGCCAAGGCTGGAGGTAAGGTCACTCTTATAGACAACACCACTAGGAAAGTGGTAGGTGCATGTATATGTGGGTCTCCGAAAGGGTTCCGCTCGTGTGGTTCGA
>NW_021319131.1:337688-342727 GCF_001605985.2 Dendrobium catenatum
AATAAAATAGTATTCAATGAAAAGTTGTTCCAAAACAGTCATTATTTGGCATCATCAAAATCTCAAACTAGAGGTCATGGGTTGCAACAACATCAAGAGTGCATTTTTAAATGGGGTGATAAAAGAGGATGTATTTGTAGAGTAACCCCCAGCTTTTGAGAGTTCCTAATGTTCAAATCATGATTACAAATTAAAAAATATCTTATATGGATTAAAACAGACACTTAGAGCTTGGTATGAGAGACTTAGCACATTCCTACTAGAGTGGGAGTTTATTAAGGGGAGCATAGACACCACCCTATTTTTAAGAAAAGTAGGAGATGAGTTACTCATTGTTTAAATCCATATTAATGATATACTTTTTGGATCGTCTGACAAAAAGTTATGTGATGATTTTTCTATAATAATGAGTAATAAATTTGAGTTAGTACAATGGGAGAGTTGTCCTACTTTTTGGGGTTTAATATAAAATAATTTGATGATGAAACATTTCTTAATCAATCAAAGTATATTAAGGACATCTTGAAGAAATATGAAATGAATAAAGTCAAGCAAATAAATACTCCCATGAGCTTGAGTGTTCAGTTGGATAAACATTCAAATGCAAAATCTGTTGATCAAAAGAAGTATAGAGAAATGATTGGATCACTACTTTACTTGAATGCTACCCGACATGATATAGTGTTTAGTGTTTATCTCTGTGCTAGATTTCAAGCTGATTCTGAAGAATCCCAACTGACTATAGTTAAGAAAATCCTTAGATACCTCTTAAGGACCAAAAACTTAGAAATCTAGTATCATGGGAACAACACTTCTTTTGAGATTATTGAATATTCTTATTCCAATTTTGCAGGATGTATGGTGGATAGAAAGAGCACTTCTGGTACTTTCCAATTCATAGGACAGACCTTAGTCTCCTGGTTTAGTAGAAAATAAAACTCTTTTGCACTTTCCACTACTGAAGCTGAGTACATTTCCTTAGGAAGTTGTGTGGCCTAAGTCCTTTGGTTGAAGCAATAAATTCTAGATTTAATACTATCTGTAGGCATAATTTCAATTCTATATGACAACACTAGTGTCATCTGCATCTCTAAAAATTCTATCCAGCATTCAAGGATCAAACATATTGACTTAAGGCATCACTTTATTAGGGACCATATTACCAAAGAAGACATTGAGTTACACTATGTGGCAATTGAGAATCAACTAGCTGACATCTTTACTAAACCACTGGCCTTTGACACATTTAGTATATTAAGGACCAAATTGGGTGTAATTGATATAAATGCAGGAACTTGATGCTTTCTAAACTCTGAATTTTATATATGTTGTTTGTTATTGTTTTTTGTTCTTTATTTTATTTTTAGTTTTTAAGTGTTAATTTTTATTTGCTACTATTTTCTTTGTTTTCATTTCTGATGTTTCAGCTTTTCTTTCAATTTTTCTTTTGATCACTGCTAAAATGATATTTTATTTCTTATTTTTATTTATGAAAATTTGTAGACAATGATTGACATCCCTAAATTAGTTAAAAGAATAGACACTGTGATTGTTTCCCTTCCTCTAACTACTTTTATCAATGTAATTTTTCTTTTCTGAAAAAAAGTATATCTCAATTAATAACAAGACTTTACAATTGAGATCTTTTCTAACTTGTTACAGTAATCTATCCTATATAAATAATGTTCAAAGTCATTAAATCACTCTCAAGCTTCTATAATCTTATCGTCGCATTTATCATATGAATTTGTTTCCTCTTTGTGATTTAATCTTCTTTATATTAGATAATGAGTTTTTCTTCTCTAATATATGAAAGATATTCTCACAACTGAGAGTATTTAAGAGTTTCGAAAGATAGCTATCTTAAAAAAATGACAAGAGGTATAAAATGAGCCTAAAAAGAAAAGAAAATTGAAAAGATGTGTAATAATCGACAGAAAAATTGAAAGATACACAAAATGTATCAATAATTAAAAGATGCATAAAGTGCGCCACCTAATTGGCAAGAGGCACAAAATGAGGCACAATAAAGCAAGCTTCATTTCTCTTTCAAACTTTTAAATCTTAGAAGAATTCATGTGTCACTTGATATTTTTAAGGACTTGATTTCAAAATTCATAATTGTGACTAATTACTTTGTTATGTTATTCTATAAGATATTTTTATGGAATCAAGTTTTGAACGGATCACTTTTTCTTATCCAATTGATTTTTTTAAGTTAGATCTTTATTTTCAAAAGATGGTTTGCCCTGTAAGAAGTCCAAGCTAGGACTAATAGGATCAGTTATTCTACCATTTTTTGAATTTTGATAATGTTAACTCATTTTCTTACAAATTCTTAATTCAATCACATGGATAATTTATCATATTCATGCTTTGATAAAAAAAATATTAATTTTCATTCTTTTTTTTTCATTTTTATCATGTTTTTTTATTTCGTATTTCATTTTTATTAATTTTTTATGTTTTGGGGCACTTTCTGATCAACTCTCACTATTATCAAAATTTCATTTTTTTGGTCACATCATCTTGGACGATATTTCTATCATCCTAGATGATATCTTCAATCCACTCTTCATCTTCCATCAACGGTTGATCTTACTCAATCATTTGAGATCGTCCTGGATAATACCCATCATCCTGGATGATCTAATCGAATTCTTCTTCAACTATTTATGATCATCCTGGATGATTCATCTGTTCATCCTAAACGATCCATGTGGCCAAAAATGTTACATATTTTAAATTCGATCGATACAATTAATTATTGTCGATTATCCTGAATGATCCACCTAATCGTCCGGGATGGTCTACTTCTTTAACAATCATCTAGCATGACCCCTCGGGACAATTGCATGTGTTTAATCATCCTAGATGATGTTTGATCTTCCTTGATGATATTATCACCTTTTTGACCAATCATCTCGAATGTCATACATTTGTCTGATCGTCCTAGATGATCTTGCGATCATCTTAGACGATATGGCCGATTCTTTTTAAATAACTATTTTGAACCTTTTTCTTCACACCTTCCTTCTTCAATCCTTGATAATCTTTCCTTCATCTTCCTCATTTATTCAATGGAGACTAGAAAGCGCTCTAGAATATTGGCTAGAAGTTCTTCGAGGACCATTGTTGACCCTCAATTCACTGAGACGGGTGCCAAGCCGCCTATCTTTACTACACGATTATCAGGATCACACTGTCCAGGATTATCAACCCTCGTACGCTCACTTACCTTGTCCTAAATCTATTTTCTCACACCTCCCTCACCTTTATTCTTACACTAGATTTTTTTTTCAATTCTGAACTTCTTTATGAATTTTTTATGAGCCTTAGGATCAACTCCACCTACACTTCCCTTCAGTCCTATGTTAACAAATGACCTATATAAATTACCTATTAGGACTGCCATGAACTCCTTCAATTGTCCACTACTAGAGAAAAGATTCACTTCTTATCTTCATATCCTGATTACAACTGGGCTCCTGCCAATCACCTTATGTTGAACACTCATGTCTCCCATCATGATGGAGCATCTAACATCTTAGTCAAAGATGCTAAGATAATCTAATATGTACTTTGCACCTTAATAATCCCTAAGGCTGGTGATCATGTACATATCACTCCTCTCCTTTTAATCACCACCTTCTATATCATGACCCAAAGAGAGTTCAGTACATTTGATCTTCTTTTTTGATATATTAAGTATCTAATAAGTATTAGGGATCCAGGGCACAGAAGAAAGCCTAACCTTGCCTTATGACACATCATAGCCTATGTCAAGGAAACCAAATATAATCTTCAATATTATACCCTGCCTAATTTTCAACCTCCCTTCTACACCAGCAGCTCCTTCCATGTTCTTCATAGTACTCATCTCTACCCAGAGCATGAGGAGGCTAAGGGAGCTGTCATGCACCTACTTTGATCTGCCAGCACTCACAGCTGGATCAGCAGGTGGAGCGATTCAACTAGTGGGAGGCTAGGTTTGACTCTTATATTGCTACATAGGAGTAGTAACATGCTGAGGATGTTGCTAGATTTTATTTTTATGCGGCACACCAGCAGCAGCAACATGACTAGGATATGGCCTGGTTTGAGGAGTAATTTGCTAATATTTCTAGTTTCTTTCAGCTACCACAACCACCTCCTTCTGATGATCAGGGCCCTTCAGACTTGTAGACTGTCATTCTTATGATATTTTTTTTGTGATGTTATTAGTTTATATTTTTTATTTTTTATCATGTATTTCTTTTCTATTTTCCTCCTCCTTTTTATTATGTCAAAAAGGGGGAGTAGTGGTAGTGTTAATGTGTTTGTGTTGTTTCATTATTTTGTTACTATTGTTTAGTATTTGTACCATCTGCTTGATTTTAGTAAAATTTACATTGCTTGGTTCACACTGTTTTCCTGTACGTTATGTTTCAATTAATTACATGAGTTAAATTTTCCTATCAAATATTTGTCATCATCAAAAAGAGAAAGATTGTTGCAAATCTGGATTCAGGGATTATAATTTTGATGATTGCAAATATTTTTGATACTTCTGCTTTTTCTATGATTATGCTGTCTACTAAAATTTTAGGTCCATAAGGTCAATTGCAATCAAGTCAAATTAAGATTGGGTAGATTAGGACTGAGTCAGTCTATAAGTGTACTTCAAGTGTTTTTACCTTTACATGAGTCAAATGAAATTTTTGTGGATCTTGATGCTAAGTAATCTTACACACATCCACACAGGGGGGAGGAAATTTTATATGTTTTAAAGTTTTTATTTTTATTTTTGATCATATCGTCTAGGATGATCCAAATTATCATGGATACAACAACAACAACAACATCAAGCCTTTATCCCACTACGTGGGGTTGGCTACATGAATCTTTTTTCTCCATTGTGTCCTATTAAAAGTCAAATTCTCATTTAAATCTAATAAAGAAAGATCATTCCTAATATTTTCTAACCAAGTCTTTTTAGGTCTACCCCTACCTTTCTTAACATAAGTCAAATATAATACCTCTACTCTCCTAACTGGGTC
>NW_021319131.1:343001-431575 GCF_001605985.2 Dendrobium catenatum
CTACCTTGTGTTTGAACACAAGTAATAGCTCCTGCATACATATCTTTAATGATTTGAATATAAGCATTATTAACTCATTTCTTTTCGAGAACTCTTCATAGCACTTCTCTTGGAACTTTATCATATGCTTTTTCTAAATCAATAAATATCATATGTATATCCTCCTTATTTTCTCTATATTTCTCTATCAAACCTCTTAATAAATGTATGGCTTCCATAGTCGACCTACCCGGCATGAATCCAAATTGATTTTGAGAAACATTAGTATCACTCCGCAACCTATGCTCCATAACTCGCTCCCATAGTTTTAAAGTATGACACATTATCTTAATACCTCTATAATTCGCACAATCTTGAGCATCACCTTTATTCTTAAAAATAGGAATTAACACACTCATTCTCCACTCATATGACATCTTTTTATCCTTCAAAATAGTATTAAAAAGTTTAGTAAGCCACAAAATTCCTTCATCTCCTAAGCATTTCCACACCTCTATTGGAATATCATCAGGTCCAACAGCTTTTCCACCTTTCATTTTCTTTAAAGCCTCTCTAACTTCAATTTTACCAATACGTCGATAAAAACAGAAATCTTTATTTTCATTTAGGGTGCTAAGGTCACTATAATTATCATGGATGATTAGATAAAAATAAAATCCTAATTAGGGCATCGTTGTTAAGATAACTGAATTAATTAAATCATCGTAAATGATATGCTCAAATCAGAAAGAATCATCCACCAACTCTTTTAGGCATGTTATTATTTTTAGATATCATACATGACATCATCTTGGATGATGCATTACAATTATGCCTAAATTAATTTAATGATTAAGGAAAGCAATTAAGGTTTGATTAATCGATCATATCAACCTGTACAATCACAGGATGGGATAATTAGTTAAAAAAACATTAGTATCTTCCTGAATCATCCAGGACTAATAGAATAATGTGCTTGATGATATTTATTTATTTGAACTAATCAAACAAGCTGGTCTAATAATCGGTCTAGATAATCAGTTATTTTTTCATTATCCAACATGTAAAGTCTGGCCAAATTGTTTGATAGTCTGGATAATATTTGATATTTTGAACTAATCATACATGATGATGTAACAATCATCCTAGATGATCAGAATATACATATTTTCTAATCGTCTAGCCTCCCCTAGATCATCCTGGCTAATTGAGCTGAATTTGTACTGATCATATCATCCTGAACGATATTTATTGATTAATTGAAATTTAGGTAAAATTTGAAGCCCTTCTATATAAGATCTCTTGTTTATTTAAGATGATATCTTTTGCTACTATCTTGACCTGAAAGAGCTAAGATGCGAGGGAGAGCTTGAGAAAGAGAGAGAAAGGATCTTGTGAGGGGGAGTTTATGAGGGTTTCACAAAGGTTGTTCCAACCAAGGATCTGAGTCATCATCCCTAGTTCCTTAGAGGTTCTAGAGAGGTCTACTTCAGCTATTGATCGAGGTTCTCTACCTACTTCAGGAGGAAGTGAAATGAGTCATGTTCACTACCTTCTTTAAGAGGAAACAAAAGGAGTTGGGTTCTCTGCCTCACCGTGATTGGTGGAAATGAGTTTTTGTAAAAACTTCTTCTTTTTACTGTGGGAGAAAAGGAGAGTCATTGAGTTTAATGCAATACCTGGAAGAGAGGCTCCGAGGAGTGGATGTAGGTCAAGTTTGTTGAAACTTGTTCAATATGAATTAGGTTGTTAAATCTAAGCTTATGTCCTAGTGGCTAACCAAGATGGGGGGTGAATTGGTAATTAAAAATTAATCCCTATTTTTTAAATTTAAAACCAAGAATTAACTTTAGTGAATTTTATAGAAAGAGATTTTTTAACCACAAGTGAAAACAGTAAAAATTAAAAGGCAGCAGAAAATAAAAAGAGACAAGATTTATAGTGGTTTGGTCAAACACGACCTACATCACTCCCCGGAGGCACCCTCTGAGTATTGCACTAATATCACTAGTGACTCTCCTTTTGCACCCACAGCAAGGCGGAGAAGCCTTTACAAAACTCTCTTCCACCACTACCCAGTGCGGTAGAGAACCATCGTCATTTTACACTCTTCTCAGTGTTGGTAGAGAACCGTCATCCTTTTACACTCTTCCCAGTATTGGTAGAAAACCGTTCATCCTTTCACACTCTCTAAGTATGGGCAGGGAACTCTTCATCCTTTCACACTCTCCAAGTGTGGGCAGAGAACCCTTCGGCTGTTCACACTCTCCAAGTGTTGGCAGAGAATCAGATCTCCTTGACAGATCTTCTCATAAGAAATCTAGAAGAAAGAGAGAAAAAGTAAAGTAAGCACAAACCATAAGCAGAGACTCTTACCTTTGAGTACCAAGTGAATCCTTCACGCTCCAATAGTAAGAATCCTCCTTCAAACACTCTCTCACACTCACTCCTTGACTCTCTCTTTAGTTGGCACGAAGATCAGTAGACAAAAAGACTAAGAGGCGATTCTAATTGGACTTTATATAGGAAAGACACAAAAAACCGTCCAAAAATTGTTGATTTTCAAGTCTGTACATAGTGGATCGTCTCGTAAGATCGTGGATCGTCCTGGACAAACTTACTTAAATCAGTTGCATACAAACCCAATTTATATTGGTACAAACTGACTTCATACCTGATTATCGTCACGTACGAACTAAGTTTGTCCGTTACGAACAGTTATACCATGGGTCGGTTTGACAAACTGCAGGAAGTTATGAAAATTTGAAATGTTAAAACATTTTTGTCCTGGGACGAATAAGAGTTCGTCTGGACAAAAATTTTTCAGAGAGCATTTCGTCCTGGCACAAATATAAGTTTTGTCTGAACGAAAATTTTCCAGAGAGCATTTCGTCCTAGGATGAATATAAGTTCGTTTGGACGAAAACTTTTCAGAGAGCATTTCATCCTGGAACAAATATAGGTTTCGTCAGAACAAAAATTTTCCAAAGAGCATTTTGTCCTGGGATGAATATATGTTCCTTTGGATGATCAGGACTTAGAAAAAAAATTTAGCTTCCTGTTCCTTTCATTGCTCTTTCGAGGGGATAACTAACTTGATCATCTCGTACGAACATGATTCCTCCCGTACAATCAGTATGAATTTTAAAGATCTCCCCAAGTATGTGTGTACTAAGTTACTTAATTACAATCACTCCCTCTCAAACTCAATACAATGAAAAGTACAAGCTTCAATTTACAAATTATCTCATACAAAATTTTGATTTGAAGTCTTCATTAGTCTGGAGTTTGATTATCCTGAAATGTTAGTCCACACAAGAGTAAAAACAATTCTTCTATAAAGTGTTAGGAGAAAATAAAATTTTAAAATAATAATATTTAGAATCATCAAAACTTTATAAGTTGCAAGAATGTAAAACATGCAAATAAAAACTCTCTTAATAATCTCCCCCTTTTTTATGATGGCAAAACAATTATTGTTTGTATAACTTTCAAATTTTAAGAATCTCCTAAACTCCCCATGAATTGATGAACATATGAAAATAAGGAGGCATTGCACAATAATTTTATCTTTTTCTCACTTTTTTTTTAACACAACAGACACAACACGAAACAAAATAGATACAATATGAAACCAAATACAAATACAAAATACAGAACAAAGATATGAACAATACGATAACAAATATATGAAAAATACGTTATAATACAAATAATATTTTCTCCTCCTTTTTAACAACACCAAAAAGAGAAGAAGAAAAAGACCAGAAATGTAAGCAGTCATATGATAATCGTTTGATAATTGATCCTTGAAAGTGATTGAAATAAATTTTGCAAATAAAATTAAATTTTGCAAATAAAATTAAATTATTAGGCAAATAAAAATGATTCATAGAATTTAAGAATAGTTATAACATTGATAATAAAAAATATATATCAAAAATATGAATTAATTTAGACACTAAGATAAAGAATATCATTGCAAAAAGGATGAATATGAAATTTATATATTTCAAATTTCAATATGAAATATAAATATATAGAAGATCAATTTGAATTAAGAGATTAAAAGATTTTATAAAGAAATAACTACCACATGTGGTGCTTTGCGCATCTTTTTCGATAGTTGTTGCACATCTTTGTGCATCTTTTTACTTATAGGCTGATTTTATGCCTCTTTTTCAAATTACGAATTATTACGTATTTCGTTTGATTTTGAAACATTTATATATTTTTCAAGAGTAATTTTGATCTTTTCAAAATCAATAATCAAATTTTTCTAAGTACATCAATATTTATTGATAAGTGAAATACAAAATAAGAAAATATCATTATTGTAATAATAATATTAAATATTAATGTGGTCTAATAAGATACATGAAATTGATAATCTTAATTATATCAAGTTATAAGCAAAGCTTAAATTTAGAAAAATTATATTTTCTAATGAATTTAATTTTAAGTTGCACTTCAAGGTATAGCACTTGTAGGATCAAAAAATTTTAGGGATTTTCATATAGGTTAACACTCATTTCAAAACAAGATTAAAAAAAAATAAGATAACTTATATTGATATCATTATAATGGATATTACAATCTATGAATGATATCAATACCACCTAAAACTCAAATATAAAAAACATCTAATGAAACAAACACATAACAAAAACAAAATATATCACAAACTACTAAAACATAATCACATCATCTAAATAAAAACATAACCAAGTACATGATTCATTCTGATGGTCCCTGATCTAGAGGAGGAGGAGGAGGTACAGTGTTGAAAAAAATTAAAATAACTGCTTATAATAAGCATGTTAGAACTAATTGATTGGCACACTTTACACATCTTTTGATTTTTGATACACTTTGTGTATCTTTCAAATTTTTGGCGGTCATTGCGCATCTTTTCATTTTTCTTTTCTTTTTTGGGGCTCATTTTATACCCTTGACATTTTTGCAAGCAAGATCCACTTCGAAACTCTTAAATATTCTCAGTTGTGAGTATATCTTTTAGATATTAGAGAAGAAAAACTCACTCTCTAGTATAAGGAAGAACAAACCACAAAATAAAATCAAATTCATATGATAAATATAATAACAAGATTTTGATGAATTTGAAAGTAATATAAAGACTTTGAATATTATATATAAGATATATTACTGTAAAAAGATAGAAAATATCTCAATCGCAAAGTCCAGTTATTAATTTAAGATAGACTTTTATTTAGAATATAAAATTACACTGCTAAAAAAGGTTAGAGGGAGGGAAACAATCAACGGTATTTCTCCCTTTAACTGATTTAGAGATGTCAGACATTGACTATAAATTTTCAAAAAAAAACATAAAATATCATTTCAACTATAACAAAAAAGAAAAACTAACAAATAAAAAAATATCAGAGATGAAACCACTACAAAATAATAGCAAATAAAAAATAACACTCAAAACTAAAAAGAAAAAATAGAAAATAACAAGCAATAGAGCAGAAAAATGTGGAAATCAGAATTTATTAAGTAGTAAGATTATACAATTAAGAGCCGTGAGCCTCAGCTGTCCAAATACCATATGCTCTCACGAGGCCTTTTGTGAGAGCAAGCCTGCAAAATCATCAAACATCAGATTTAGGAACCCAAACAAGATTGGGTCCCTTCTTATGAAAACAATAATGCAATACATGTGTGTTATATTTTGAATCATGCAATTTGGGTCTCCACACCCAATGAGCACTATGGTGAATAGTGCAAGTGTGTGAAATGTGTCCTAGCATGCCACATGAAAAATATATCTTACACCAGGAAAATGATTTACTAATATATTCAGGTTATAATTCCTCTTCTTAGGTATTGGCTTTAGATTATGATTGAAAAATTATTCAGGTGTGGGTGTATTCCTATTTTTCTCAAGTGCATTCAATTCAGCTTTAAATCTTGAGTTAGTACTTTCTAAAATAGTATTATCAACTCTTAAATAGTGCTCCCTATGCTCAGATTCATCAATATATATCTTAAAATCAGATTCAAGTGAGGCGTAGGTTGCTTTCAAAGAATCATGCTCAATAAGTAACTCAGAATGCTTTTTATTTAACTCATCAAACTCATCAAGTAATGACGTATGATTGCTATCAATTTGGGAGTGATCTTTAAGTAAACTTCATGCTCTTTTTGTAAATTTAAAAACTCTAATTTCAAACTAGAATGCGATTTCTTAAGTTTCCTATATGATGCATGAATTTTCTCACAAACTTTAAGTAATTATTCATAGCTTAGTTTGCATACCTCTTCTTGGTTATACTGATCAAGATGATCACCTATCAAGCACAAGTTTGTTTTCTCCTCCTCAGCTTTAGTCTCAGAGGAGTCAGATGCAGAATCCACCTATAATGCCTTTGGAACCACTTCTTGTCCTTCCTGTACTTGGGTTTCTCCTCACCCTTCTCCTTGCTTGGGTGATCCTTGATTGTAGGACAATCAGTTTTGACATGTTCAGGCTTCCTGCATTCAAAACAAACAACATTAGAATAACTTTTATAATTTTTTCTACCCTTACATTTGTACCTTTTCTGATGGTGTTGTGATTCTTCCTTAGAAATCTTTTGAATTACCTAGTGATTAAGGAAACATCATCGCTTTCAGACCCAGAAGAATTAATGTTCGTGTTCTTGGCCTTCAATGCCATAATTTTCTCCTTCTTTCTCTCACCTGCATCAAGTCGTCCTTGGTTCACTCCTTGCTCGTAAGCAATGAGTGATCTAAGTAATTTATCAATAGAATAAGTATTTAAATCCTTGGATTAAGTAATTCTAGTGATCTTAGCATCAAAGGAAGTAGAAAAGCATCTTAAAATTTTATTCATTCTTTCATAGTTAGTTAGCTCTCTTCCTAAGACATGAAATGAGGTGAGAATTTAAGTAAACCTAGTATACATGTTAGAAATCAATTCAGTATGTTTCATATAAAAAAGTTTTTAGTCATGAAATAAAATATTCAACCTAGATTGTTTAACTTCTTTGGTTCTTTCATAAGTAATTCATAATTTTTCCTAAATTTTTTAACCAGTAGCACAAGTTGAAACGTGAATATAATCTTCTGATTTAAAAGCACAAAAAAATTAGTTTAAGCATTTTGCTTTCAGTTGAGCTAAATTCCTATCCTCAAGAGTTCTTTTAGTGAAAGGAAGGATGGTATTAATACTATTAGTTTTACGAGACGAAGGTGAATAACCTTCTTTAACAAGCATCCATATGTGATAGTCAATTGATTGTAAAAATATAGACATGCGAATTTTCCAAAAATCAAAAGGAATTTGTCAAACAAATGTGGTCGGGTAATAGAATAACCTTATACAGTATTATGATTACCAAAGTTAGTTATTAATCAAAATTCAAAAGTTTTTAAAAACTCAATTTTATGAATCCCGCTCTAATATTACTTGAAAGTTCGATAGGGATGTTAAGCCCTTATGAACTAGTCCCAAGGCTAACCAAGAGGAGGGGGGCGAATTGGTATTTAAAATTTTATCTAAATAAGATCACAAAAACAACCAAATAATAACCATAGAAATTAAAGTGCAGAAATTAAATACAAAAGTACAATAAGAAATAACACACCATATTTTATAGTGGTTTGTTCAACTTGACCTATGTCCACTCCCTAGAGCCTCTCCTCTAAGTATTGTACTAAACAAAGTATCTCTCCTTTTACCCCCACAGCAAGATGGAGAAGCCCATACAAAAACTCTTTTATACCGACCCAGTGAGGCAAAGAACATAACTCCTTTTGCTTCCTCCTGAAGCAGGCAGAGAACACCCAACTCCTTTTGCTTCCTCCAAAAGGAGGTAGATAATTCAACTCCTTTTTATTCCTCTAGAAGTAGGTAGAGAATCTTGATTAGTTACTGAAGTAGACCTCTCTAGAACCCCCAAGAAACCAAGGATGACGACCAAAAAAGATGATGCATATCCTTGCTTGGAGCAACCTTTGTGAAACCCCTCACAAACTCCCCCTCATAAGATCCTCTCTCTCTCTCTCCCTTACTCTCCCTCTCCTCTTGGCTCTCTCAGGTCAAGATAATAGCAAAAGATCTTTTTTTGAGAAAATAAGAGATCTTTCAAACAAGGGCTCCAAATTATCCCTAATTAGCAATTAATCATCAAATATCATCCAGGATGATAGTATATCATCCTGTATGATTAGTTCAACTTGACGAATATCGACCAGACCATCGCATTTGATAGATGTCTAGACAATGGAAAAATAACTAGATCATTCAGGAAGATCTCATGATCGTCTAGGCCGATTAGTATAAATATGAAAAATATCTTTCAGAACATCGCCATGAATGAATGTCTAGATGATGAAAAAATAACTTGATCATCCAGGTCGATCTTTAATCATCCAAAAAGAATTAAGGTTTGTAAACTAATCATCACAGATGATCCTACGATCGTCCATGCTGATATGATTGAGCAATCAAACCCTAATTGCTTTCTTTAATTACCAGATTAATTTATGCATAATTACACTACATCATCTAGGATGATGTCGTGGATGATATACCAAAAAAAAAAGATATCTAAATAGATATAGCGGTTGATTCTTTTTAATTTGAGCCTATCATCCTGAATGATGCTAATATCGTCCAGGATGATTTGCTTAATTATGGTTGCCTTAACCATGATGCCCTAATTAGGGTTTTTATTTTCAATTAATTGTCCAGGCTGATTTGTGGATCATCCAGGATGATGTGATCAAAAATAAAAAAACTCTAAAATAGTCAAAAATTCTCCTCCAAGTGTGTGTGTTCAAGATTAATTAGCATCATGACCATAATGATACAAAGGACTCAAGAAAAGGTAAAAGACACTTATTGCACATTACAAATTGACTCAATCTTATTCTACCCAATCTTGAGCTGGTTCAATTTATAATTTGATCTTGTGGACCTGAAAAGTTAGTGGGCAAGGCAATTATAGAAAAATAGAAATGTTTGTTATCATCAAAATTCTATTTCCTAAAATCAAATTCGCAACAATAAGAAGAAAATGTTGATGTAGGCTCCAAATGCCTATTTCTAATTTCAACATTTATACTTAAGGATATGAATAAAATGTGATTTTATTAATATTAAGAAACTTTTTACTAAGTAATTTTTAAAATATTTTAGAATATTCCATTCTAGGTATATTAATAATAAGAAAGTAAAAAAAAATTATAAGTTTTATATATACAAAAAATTGAGTATTTTTCTACATACATGATATTTACAGCGTTGGCTATAGTTTACTAAATATTTTAAAATGATGGTATAAATATCTCCTATGAATGTTTTCAAAATGATGAAAGCTAAGTACGTATATAAACTTCACATATTGACTCATAATGTATCATACATAAGTAAATTCATACATGTTCATGTTCATGTTAAATGTTATATATATATATTTTATATATAAGTTCTACATATGTGTAACATGTTATGGTGGAAGTTTTGATGTTAAAGATGTTAAAGTACATTATAAATAATGTTTTAATTTTCTTTTTTGTTCTATTTTTTTAATGTTTTTAATACTCCATATACCCTATCAAGGAATGAGGTGATCAAGGGATACATAAATGAAAGTTCGATTATAAGGGGAATCGGGCATGGGTCTACTCCACTTTCCTTGTGCAAGTTGACTATCCAAAAGTGACATAAGTAGAAGTGGAGCTATAAATTGGCATTGGGACTGGTATATCATCATGTATAAGTTGCATTACAAGTTTATCAAGTATTATATGTTGAAATACTTATTCAAGTTAAATTCAAGTTTAAGCAAATCTTTCTAATGTTAACAAGTATGCTCGTGTTCATGTTTTTTATACATGTTCAAGTTCAAGTAATTTATATATGTCACCCTTCATGCTTCAAACAATCACTAGCCCATGACCTTTTATCATTTGGGAAATAGATTTCATTAGTGAATTTTCACATTCTCATAAGTAAATAAGGTTTATCATTATTATGTTTGACTACTTTTTTAATTGGATTGAGGCAGTAACACTAGCTAAGAAAATTGTCAGGACCATTCACAACTTCATATGATTATATATCATTTGTCAGGATGGATTACCTCTCACAATCATTACTAACAATGGGCTACAATTTCTAATAAAATATCAAAGTAATCTAGTATTCTCAAAGGGATTCACCTCAAATTTACCTCCTTGCATTATCCCTACACTACTAAGTACATTGAAATAACAAACAAGTAAATCCTAAATTTATAAAGAATGAAGAAGCCAAAGACAAATGGGTGGAGATATTACCTTCAATCCCATAGGCATTAAGGACCACAATATTCTTAATGAAAAGCTAAACTCCATTTGCATTCTCTCATAGAACTAAGGCCTTATTACCGGCACAGTTTGAGTTACATGACAAGGAAATGGTCACTATTATTGGCTTTAAGGAAGAATTTATTGAGTAAAAAGAAAAGAACAAAAAAGGCATAGAAATTGTAATCAATCTTCTAAAACAACTCAAAACCTAAGTCATACTTAAATAAGAAGAGACAAAAAAGGATTGACTAAATACAACACTAAAAAAGTCAAGGAGATGGACTTCTACCATAACAACCTAATGTTAAGAAAATAGATGCAGTATTTCACCAGTCAATACTAGGAAAGCTCAAGTCAGCTATAGATGTACTCAGGAAAAGAAGTGCCATGAACATAGAATGATGATAAATCAAAGACCTTATATTAATAAAGGAAGTTATTGTATTCATTTTATCCATCCATTATAATAATTTAAAAATTCTATTTTCTTATTTAAGTTCCTTTCTACCTAGTGAGTCCAACATAAAAATAAATAAATAATAAAAACTTTCAATAATTATTCCTCCTTACTAAAGTGTTTGTACTCGAATTATGTAGGAAAAACAAAAATTACAAGTGTTGGATAGCACCGAAGCACCATCAAAAATATTGTTGTCATGCTTGATCGATAAATATAAAATTGCTCATTTCAACACTGGCGCATCAACCTTCTCTTTTTACAAGTTCCAAGGTATCACAGATATTAGTGCCACAACTCATTAATGTGTTGTTGCATCCAAAATTGGCACTGCATCATTAGGTGTCTTGGGAAAATCTATATAAGAGTACCAGCATATCAAACATTGTAGCACTGAAATGTTGTTTCAAGAGCCGAAGTGATATTTTTATGGCACCATAGTGGGGAAGTTAAAACTTCTAAGAGCTATGCCAATTTAGTAAAAAGATACACTGATTCTAGCAGTAATTATGTCAGATCATCTTTTTTTTTTTTGGGTAAACCCGGGGCCAAAGCCCATGAATTAGATTAAAGAGTTCAAATTACAAAACCTGTGGGAAGAGAAAATAAAAAACAGAAGTAACAAAATTTACACAAAGAGAAGACAGGAAAAGTAAGAGAAGAAAATTGGACAAAACAAAAGGACTCAGAAATAAAGGCAGCTCCGATTCAGCCACATAAGCAGTTGAAAATCATAATTCCGATGCTGAAGCAGTGGTTGCCATAAATAACGAAGATAAACCCATGCAAAGAACCAGCAGAAGGCCGTCCGAACTCCTCCAGCAAGCATTCCCACGTACGAGCCTGGTTGCCTCAGAGGCCGTCCAAGGCTCATGGAGACTGACCTTGGTCATCATAGTCTGAATGTCTAAAATTCCCCACAATTGCTGTATGTTATCTTTGTAGTATACCCGAGAAATGATGGACTGCAGAATAGCAAACGAACTGGATTTTTCCTTGGGTTGAAACAGAACAAAATCCCAAAAAACATCTTCCCAGGTCTGAACTATAAAGAAGATCCAAAATTGTGACAGGGGTAAAAAACTGTCACTGCAGCCAGCCAAAAAAGAATAATCCACAACCTTGCAGCTGCACAAAAAAGACCACCAGCAAAACCAAAAAACAACGGGATTTATATGCCCGAGAACTTGTGAAGTAAGGTGCTTGAGTTTTTCCATTTTGAAATTTTGAGTCTGATAACCTCTCTAATATTGCAAATAATTTTAGTCACATTGTTTTTCTCAGAAGAAAATCGTCTATTGTTCCTTTCCCTCCATATGTGATAAATAGTACAACTTGTAATTAAGTAGCATAAATCCTTATCAGTAGAACTGTAGTGTAAATTGTGATCAAAAAAATCGAATAACTGCAGTAATGTAGGTCTTAGAAAAAAGCCATTCAACTCCGGCAACACCATTTTGAGAATGTAAAATGAAAAATCACATGCGAAAAATAGATGTAAGTGAGTTTCCCTAAAGCCATTGCATAAAGAACAGTTAATAGGCACTTGAATTCCTCTTAACAAAAGATTATCTGCGGTTTTAAGCTTGCCAAGCACAGCCATCCAAGTGAAGCAAGCGAATTTGAGTGAATGTTTTTTGTGCCAAATGAAGGGATGCCAGTCAACCGTAGGGAATGTGGAATAGAAAAATTCAGTAAAATATTTAAACAACCATTTAGAACAACCATTCCAAAGGACCTCATTCTTCTCCGAGAAGATCACAGACGTAATAGAGTTCGAAACAGCCAATGGAATAAAAGTAGGAATAAGCCAGTTGCCATTCGTAATAAATTCTTTAACCCGCAAATCGTCAGAACCTTGAAAATTAATAGTTTCAGCAATCGGTTTACCAGAAATCCAGGGATCCCAAAAAAATGAATAATCACAAAATGGAGACACCTTGAAAGTAATCACATTCAAAATCTTGGATGCCGCCAGTTTAATTCTAACCCAAAAATTGGATGCATAATTGGAGGGTTTCCATGGGGAGCAATATTTAGCTTTGTACCAATAACTCAAAAGATTTTGAGAATTATAGAATCTACCAATGATAGAACAACAGACCCCAAAAGTTCTTTGAGGCAATGTTCTGCATTCCAATACTCATATTTGAACATCTTTAATATGTTGCCTTCCTTGATTCAAGATTAAAAAATATTTGTTTCTGTGAATGCATAGCATTAATTTTAGCTATAAATTATCTAGAGTTTCACTTTTTGTTTTTAAAAATAATATCTTATGTCCGGCGGTCTGTGACCTAATTATAAACTAATCAGCAGGGTACCGATCATCTGAATCCTACCGAGATGGTTGACCACTTAAGAAAGGGCATGGGTATCTTTGGGCAGGTTTGTTTCCATAATTTTGGTCAAAATCTCATTAAATTTTATACTAGAGAGTTTAGATTGAGACTTTACATTTTTTGCTTTAATAGATAATTCATATCGAAGAAATTAATGAAAAATTGGCTGTCCATGTGGATGTCCCTAATAACCTTGCAAATGTCTCAAAAGCGGCCCTAAGAAGGATAGGAATAACCAGATTATACAGCCATCAGGTATTGTTGTAGTTTTTCGCACTAGTTTTAAGTAGGTCTGTACATTTTGTCACTGTTTACTTTCCCTCATTATGCAGGCTGAAGCTATAAAATCTTCTCTTTCTGGAAATAATGTCGTTGTGGCAACATCAACTTCTAGTGGAAAATCCCTTTGCTACAATATTCCTGTTATTGAGGCACTCTCAAAAGATATGGAAGCATGCGCTATTTATATATTTCCTACGAAGGTAACTTATCTTTTCCTTCTCTTCATAATATAAACCAATATGAGCTTTCTTTGTCTGCTTTTGCTTTATATGATTCAAAGTGAGAATTACAGAAGCAAATTTTCCTCTTGCTACATTTAGATTTCTGCTTTCATTAGTTGCCTGAAAGAGTGAATACATTGGTTTATTTTTCTCTTGAAACATATTTTCACCTGCAGGCGTTAGCTCAGGATCAAATGAGAGCTTTGATGGAGATGACAAGTGGATTGGACATTTACTTAAATGTTGGCATCTATGATGGAGATACCTCTCAAATGCATCGCACCTGGATTCGTGATAATGCCCGAGTGGTATATTAGGAGTTTCTTTATGTTTCAACTGTATGAGACTTTCTTTTACAATATTTTTGGTTTAAAACCGGTGTTCATCACTACAGTTGATTACAAACCCAGACATGTTGCATCTCTCTATATTGCCCTATCATGCAAAATTTCAACGGATTTTATCCAACCTCAGGTAGAATGACTACATTTCACAATGGTCTATTTCTTTTAGCAGAATATATAAATGCTCTATTTTTTATTATATATACATAAATTTTATTTAACTTGTAGGTCAAACTTTGAAGTAAATTGTGTATGATTTTTAATTTACATTTTGAACATTCTTTACTGAACAGAAGAAAATATATTGCTCATCAAAATTACGTAGTAGAAAATCCTTCATCCTGTCAATACTTCCTCTAATTAGTACATTGTTTAGGATCATTGTGATTGATGAAGCTCACACTTATAAAGGAGCTTTTGGATGCCATACTGCACTTATTCTGAGGAGGTTGCGCCGAATTTGTTTGCATGGTAAATATTTCCTCTCGTTTTCTTGAGTGAGAAGGATTGATATTATGTGCTCCTGCTACTTTTCTTTCCATTCAAAATTCACTTGCCTTTCATCCCATTTACAGTACATGATAGCAATCCTTTGTTCATATTCTGTACTGCAACATCAGCAAACCCTCGTGAGCATGCCATGGTATGTTTTGGTAATGAAATTCAAACTTTAGATATGTGATTTTTATGAGGGCTTGCTTAAGCATTTTAATTGCTATTAGCCCTAAAATGGGGAAGATATCTTGATGCCTTATGAATTTATGGTGGTGTTTTTATCACATTTGAGTGGATAATGCAAACCTCCATGTTATATGTTTTAGATCTTACGATTACTGCATTTCCTTTTGCTGCTGCTTATAGATCAACTAGTTAGCTTTGAAATGCATTTTTCTCGTCAGTTAATTTTGCATTGTGCAACATCAATGTTTGATGGCGAAGTTGTATAGCAGCTTTCCTTCTGTCGTATTCTTCATTTCAATATCTGTGTTCAAGTAAGGTTATTATCTGTCTTTGAAATTTGTTTTGTTATGGTAATTCCCTTTGAATTTAATGATTATGTTATTGACTATTAATGTCTGGTGCTTCTCTTAGGTTATTTCTTGCTTAACAAAATTTCATTCCTAACTAGACGACTTATATCCTTACACCATCAATCAGTCTTAGTAAGAAGAGTAATTGCTGCACTTTGTACCATCATAAAAAATGCGTGCAGAAGGATATAAGAAGATTCGAGAAAGACATAATAAGCATGGGATATATTCAGTGACATCCTTATTTTGGTCAATCCGGCCTTAGTTAAAAATTGGATAAACCAGGTGAAATTTGAAGCCTTCATTAATTGGTGTGTACCAATGCCTCAGCCATGCAATAAGAAATTACTTGGCCCAAATCTCCTGAACAGGTGACATAATAATGCTTGCGTGAATATGTTGACCTCGATAACCACCTGGAGGTTGTATCACACAACAAAAATGGTGAACGAAAGATAAGACTCCGCACAAATGCTGCCCAAAAGCGTCGACGAAAATTCAAAATTATTCGAGCAGTATTTGTTCTTAAAAAAGGTTGTGAGGATTTGCGTGTGCTCGCGAGGTGACGACATAATGTAGATTTGCACGAACAATGAGAGTTTTATAAAATAAAAATAAAAAATATAAATAAAATACTTTTAATAATAATAATAATAATAATAGTTAAATTAAAAAGAGAAATAGAAAGACCACCCTCACCTTCCCCTATGAAAAAACATTGCTTTGATTCATTATGAAAAAATATCTTACCAATAAGGGTGTAGCACTTGACCTCTGACATGTGATTTTATTGCTAAATGACACCGAAGATTAATATTTATGACTGAGGCCCTCCGGCCAGATGGTCAAGCTCATTTAATGAGCTTGAACTCGTCTGGCTGTATAAAAATCAAGCTCGAGCTCGTTTAAAAAGCTCGAGCTCGAACTCGAATTTTTGTTATCTTAAAAAATTCTTAAGAAAAATGTATATTAAAAATTTTTAAAAATATATTTTAAAATTGAGTTACTAGACGAGCTAACGAGTTGATCAAATTGAGCTTGAACTTGAGCTCGGTTAGTAAACGAGCTCGGTTACAGGCTTGAGCTCAAACTCAAAACTCAATAAGCTTGACTCGTGAGCTCGTTAGTGAGTCGAGTTTAAGCCGGCTCGGCTCACTTACACCCCTAGTTCTCAAATAACTAAAAAATTCTTTAGTAATGAATTATAGGATGTACTTGATAGAGCACAAAGATTGTACATTTAAGTTTTGATGTATAGAATGTCATCAAAAGCATCCAAAGGCAACACTATCAAGTTGATCTTCCTAGTCTATGCAAAATTCATTCATCATCCACAATCGTTTGTCAAAGGTCATAAATTTGAGAATAATCTGAGATTACAAAATGCAAATGTTTTGTCGAGCGTATCACTTTGATTCATTATGAAAAAAATCTCACCAATAAGGGCATATCACTTGTCCCCTAACATGTGATTTTGTTGCCAAATAATTCCGCAGATAGATATTTCTGATCGGGGCCTTTTAACCAGATGTTTTTGTCACAAAATGATATCATTAAATTATGATCATCCATGAGTTCTGAATTGACTAAAAAATTCATAAGTAATGAATTATAGGATGTATTTGATAGAGCACAAAGATTGTACATTTAAGTTTTGATGTATATAATAAGCATCCAAAGGCAACACTATCAAGTTGATTTTCCTAGTCCAAGTACACATAAATAGTACTTGCCAATAATAGATTATGCCTATAAGTTCACCGACTATGCCTTGTCAGGAGCCTTTCCTCATTTACAAGCTTAGTTTGTCCAACAACTTCTCCACCGCGATGAAATGGCCAGTAATAATGTCCAACATTACCTGTAATGTTAACATTGTCGATAACAACTTTAATTCAGAGGCAACATTACTTAACTCCAGCAAAAGTTGTTATGGATTTGCCAATGTCGTCACCTCTGATTCTGCTTCATCTTTAGAAGTTTGAGCCATAAAGGCAACCACGTTTTAACTTCTCAATTATGGGCAACCGCAAGCTATGTGAGGTCAGGCATTTGCTTAAATGTTTTGTTCTGAGATTTAAACTCATTTGAATTGTGTCGATTACCATCTCGCTGCTTGAACTATTTGTTTGAGTTCTTCTTAGCCTTGTCCTTCTACTTGAATCTTCTTGGTATAATTCACTTTTTTCACCTTGAATTGTGTCTTTTTAGAATTCACTCTGCAACTTTAATTGCAGCTAGCATGACCAGACATTTTGTCTTTGCAACTCCTCTTGAGCCCACTATATCTATCACCACATGGACTTAAAAATCTTGTCTTCATTTATCATATTCTGAATCTCCAACATCAAAGAACTGAACTCCTTAATACTGTTTAACACTTTTCCAATTTATTTAAGCTAGGTGCATTATGTGCAGCCAATGCCAAATTTCTAAGAAGGAACTGCTTTCACATAGCAAAATATATTTTGCCCACCTCACAGGTAGCAATAAAATATTCTCCATGGAAGGATCATTCCCCATTAAAGTTTTGCATCACCCACAAGATACATGCTTGTGATTGTTACTTTATCAACATCAGCAAAATAAGTAGCAACAAAGTATTGCTCAAAGTCCCTCTGGAAGTTCTCGATTTCCCGTACTTTCATCTATCAACTAAATTATTTTGGTCCAAAATTTTCATCTTCTTTAGGGCCTCACTCTATTTGTGGTTATGTCAATGCCCTCCACATGCCAACAAGTTTCATTTACAAGTCATCACACCTTTGAGTTAGTGATGCCACCTCTTTCTCAACAAATCTATGCAGGATCTCAAGTTGTTGGTGTAAATCCAGCAAGCAATCTTCATGACTTCTTTCCTTATGGGGGGAAGAGCTCCCATCAAAATCTTCGATAGAATTGAATTTTTTTTCCCACCGTCAAGATTTCACAACTCTTATGTTTGATGTCAATTTTCACAGGGCTTAAGGTTCACCAAATTTATTTTCTTTAGTGAAAACCACCTATTAGGCAATTTATGTAACAGCTCAAACTCTTAACTTTCGAGATATTGTCCGCTTTAGCTTAAGGGCCTCATGGTTTTATTCTATTGGTGTAACTTTCCAGGAGATTACCCATCCCAGGATTTCTCTAGGATAAGCACACTTAACTACGGAGTTTCTTTAATGAAATTCCAACAATTACACAAAAAGACGCTTCAATGTTTAAGAGTTTAGCTTTTTTTTACTTAAGAGGTTTTACAATTTCTCCCACTTAAGTAACTGACATTCTCGTTAGTATCTTTATCCCATAATCATCCACCAGTCAGATAGGATTCTAGAGGTGACCACCCTACAAGTTCAAGTGGTGACTCCCACCACGTAGCACTTTGTCCCATACAGGGTTTAAGAGGTGACTCCCATGGCATAGCACTTTGTCTTGTATAACTCTTAGTTCTCATCTTTCGGCTGGTGTATTGCTTTGATACCATTTGTAATAGCCCAACTCTTAACTATTGAAATATTGTTCATTTTGGCCTGAGGGCCTCACTGTTTTTTCCTGTTGGTGTAACTTCCCAAGAGGTCACTCATCTCAGGATTTCTTCGAGATGAGCACGCTTGACTGCGGAGTTCTTAAACGAAATTCTAACTATTACATCAAAATGCGCCTCGATGTTTAAGAGTTTAGCTTCTTTTTATTTAAGGGGTTTCACAATCTATAAATCAATTTAGATTTCAGCTTTCTCCTAATTTACACCCAACATACTGCACATTAAAGCCAAAAGAGAATGCCCAAGCTATACAAGAATTAGTACTCCCACTCATTTATTCATCAATAATTATAATGAAATTCAGCTCATAATACATCTCCATTAAAGTGTTTATAAATCACAAACACACCTGAATAATTTGTAGATTGCACTTAGCATATAAAACCCTGATAATTCACTGTCTTCACACTCCATTGCTGCTAAACGGATCTTCTGCCACTATACCCAATTGCTTTGTTCTTTCTAATTGCAGCAAACCAAAAGCACCTAACCTAGAGTTTTACGCAATTGGTTAGCACTTTGTCGCGCTCTTTGTATGCGCATGTCCTATGGGTGTCCCGTAGGACTCACTGACGTAGGCAACAACCTACCAAGCAATTACTGGCAACTGTTCCCACCAACTGCTCGAAACTTGCGGCCGTAACCTCCTACCACACCCACACAACACCATTTGTGCACATCTGCTGCAACTGCATGCACACCACCTACTTGTTTTCACAACTACACGTATGCTACCTGGGCTTGTCTCTGCAACTACATGCAAGATTGCACACATCTCTGCAATTGGTCGCACACATCCATGCAACTAACTTGATTGGATCAACTACAATTTAATTGTTCCTGCTGATGCACAATCCTTGCACTTGTACCATGCTATTTGTGTTTGCTGTATGTACTTGTGGATTCGGCTCTGCCCGTTAGTTTCACTTGCAACCTGCACAAGTTTTTATAAGTACATACAATTTTCACGCATACATGTATAAATTTACAAGCATACACCATTTGCATGCATCAATCACCACAAGCATGATTCACAGCACTTTGTTTTGTTTCTCAACTGATCAACGGTGGAAGACATTCCCCTATGCCTAAGTTCATAGCCATGAGCTTTGGAGTGTAACCGCCCCCTCCTTCAAGCTAGTTTGACATGCAATAAAAATAAACATTACACATTGACATATTGTATTTTTGATAATTTGATCAATGTAAAATTGATGGCTTGGGTTGATAATGATGATTCACATGTGACGCTTGTAACTTTACTATAAGTTACTATTCAAATGCTTGGGTTTTTTATGTTAACAGCACTGTTCCGCGACCCTTTCTGTTCGCGGGATATAAAGGGTGGGCCGGCCGGTTCAGTTGAACCGTCCGGATGAACCGGTTATTACAGCAGGTCAGCTACTTGCCCTTCTATGGAGGAAATTTTTTCCTCCACCGTTGTCTTGATTTGATTCATCTACCCTTCAAGTCTCTCCTCCAGCACATCCACTTTCTTGGCCTACATCAATCCCCAGATTTTTGAATATTCAAAAATCTGGATTTGGATATAAAAAACAGCACCTTCCTCCATCACCGGCCCAAAAACAGGCACTAAAATTCATCACAAACAGCCCACCAACGGTTCCAAGTCTTTCTATGATACCAATTTGATAGGAAACACTTGGAGATCTCAAGTATTTCCTATAAAACTTCGGAAAACAGCGAGAATTCTCCACAAAAAATTCACACAAAACCACGAAAATAGTAGATAATTTTTATTATTTGATGAAATAGAACAAAAAATAACAAGATACACTTGATCCTTAATTCGAGAGGAGGATCGATCTCTCCTAAACTCTATAGATGCCGCTAGAGCCCAAAGGAAATCTAAACCTAAGAGATCTCAAATTTCAACCAAATTCCTGATGCCCTGATCCTAGGAAAACAAACTATTTAATGCATGCAAATCAAAATGAAATCCCTAAACAGTCCCTACATTCAAATTTCCCTCTTAATTCCCCCAAAATCCTTCCTATTCAGCTCCCTTGGAGCTTGCAGATCGTGCGGCTCTTCCTGGAGGCAGAAGAGTTCCGCCTCAAATTGCATAAGCCGGTCCGACAGGACCGGCTGAACCGGTCCATTGGGCCGGTCTAACAAGGCCACCCATCCTAGGATTTCTCCGGGGTGAGCATGCTTGACTGCGGAGTTTCTTAAATGAAATTCTAACCATTACATCAAAAGGCGTCTCGGTGTTTAAGAGTGTAGCTTCTTTTTACTTAAAGAATTTCACAATCTATAAATCAATTTAGATTTCAGCTTTCTTCTAATTTGCACCCAACATACTGCACATTAAAGCCAAAAGAGAATGCCCAAGCTATACAAGAATAAGTACTCCCAATCATTTATTCATCAATAATTATAATGAAATTTAGCTTATAATACATCCCCAATAAAGTGTCTAAAATTCACAAACACACCTAAATAATTTATAGATTGCACTTAGCATATAAAAACCCTGATAATTCACTGCCTGCGCACTCCATTGCAGCTAAATGGATCTTCTGCCACTATACCCAATTGCTTTGTTCTCTCGAATTGCAGCAAACCGAAAGCACCTAACCTAGAGTTTTATGCAATTGGTTAGCACCTTGTCGCTCTCTTTGTATGCGCATGTCCTATGGGTGTCCCGTAGGACTCACTGAAGTAGGCAACAACCTACCAAGCAATTACCGGCAACTGTTCCCACCAACTGCTCGAAACTTGCTGCCGTAACCTACTACCACAACACACAACACGATTTATGCACATCTCCTGCAACTGCATGCACACCACCTGCTTGTCTTTACAACTACACGTATGCTACCTGGGCTTGTATCTGCAACTACACACATCTCTGCAATTGGCCCACACATCCATGCAACTAACTTGATTGGATCTACTACAATTTAATTGTTCCTGCTGATGCACAATCCTTGCACATGTACCATGCTATTTGTGTTTGCTGTATGTACTTGTGGATTCGGCTCTACACGTTAGTTTCACTTGCAACCTGCAAAAGTCTTGATAAGTACATACAATTTCCACGCATACATGTATAAATTTACAAGCATACACCATTTGCTGCATCAATCACCACAAGCATGATTCACAGCACTTTGTTTTGTTTCTTGACTGATAAACGGTGGAAGACATTCCCCTATGCCTAAGTTCATAGCCACGAGCTTTGCAGTGTAACCGCCCCCTCCTTCAAGCTAGTTTGACATGCAATAAAAATAAACATGACACATTGACATATGGTATTTTTGATAATTTGATCAATGTAAAACTGATGGCTTGGGATGATAATGATGATTCACATGTGACGCTTGTAACTTTACTATAAGTTACTATTCAAATGCTTGGGTTTTTTATGTTTGTGACTTTACTGTTTCAATGTAAAGGTCCTTATAAACTCTTGATCTTGGTAGGAGCTTGCCGGTTTGCGGAGTGTAGAGCTGATTCAGAATGATGGAAGTCCCTCTGGAGCTAAATATTTTATGCTTTGGAATCCACCATTGCCGTTGGTAGGACGGCTCATTATCTATTAATACTCATTAAAGTGGGATACATAGTTTGTCTGCCAGATTATACTACTTTTAGTCTTATGACTATTTTTCATCCGGATGATAAATTTTGAAGTTATTGATTTTTTCATTGAGTGTTGATTAATGCGTTGTCAATTTGAATCCCTATCAGGAAGTTAAGACCAGTAAGAGCACAGGGAAGTTTTGGCATTCCGAGTCTGCTCTTCGGCGCACAAGGTAAAGGTTTCTTCATTGTATATGCTGCAGTTAGTTGTTAATTTAGCAAATTCATTTACGTATTTCCCTGACTGTCAGTTTCTTTTATAACAGAATTAGTTATTATGTTTCTTATGTAGATGTCTTTAGTATAGTTTATGGCTACCTAGTTTGTGTTACTTTAATCGAGTACTTTGTAAGTTATGCTTCAAAAGAAAGTTATTCATGGCATGGATAAATTAATTGTCAAGAGATGTTGCGATTAAAGAACTGACTCATATATATCAAGTTAGTTGAATCAGAACAAAGAATATTCCTCTTGTAATAAAAAATATGATATGAACATACTAAAAAATATAAAAATATCTGATTGCAAATCTTGTAAAATTTCAATTAAACTATGTTAAAAGTTTGATGCAGATGATCAAGGAGTTGCGGTAGACATGGGACAACATCAAGGATTAGCTAAAAAATTAATCTATCTATCTCACACATATCTATAGTTTGTCTTTACAGTAGGTCTCATTAGTTAATTCATGCACAAAATCAAAGAATCGCATCTTCAATTGACTCATAGAGTCCTGAAATACCTTAAAGCAATTCCCTAAAAAAAATTTCTCTACAAAAAACGTGATACTCTACAAATTAAATGTTATACTAATGATTATTATGGAGAATTATAAGTGGATACAGAATCCACTTCATGATACTATATATTCGCAAGAGGAAATCTCATAATATAGAGGATCAAAAGGCATCTGTATATTACAAGATCTAGCGTTGAATCTAAATTTAAAGTAATTTCCCACAGAATTTGTGGATTATCTTTGAAGATTATTACAATTAAGTGGGAAGAGCCATGAAGATGTATCATGATAATAAATTTGCCTTCAGCATTGCTCATAATCCAATACAACATAATCATATCAAGCATGTATAGGAAGATAAATATTTCATAAAATAGAATAAAAATTTGGTTGATTTGCTCCTCCATATGTACAATCAGGAAATCAACTTGGCAATATATTCACCAATGAACTTTACAATCCTATGTTCAGGAATATTGTAAGCTTACTTGGAATGATATATTTATATCCTCTAGTTTGAGAGGAAATGTTAAATATAGTCACCCCCAAGGGACCCACTCCTCCGCCTCCTTTGTGCATCCGACCTAGAGGAGTTATGGGTCTCATTATGCAGCCAATCATAGTATGATATATTGAGCATACGGGCTACAGAACTTAGCCATTGGATCTTCTCTCTCTTAACTATTAAATTGTAATCCATGTACTCATCTCCTTTAACCTAGCCGCCGCCGCACCTTTTTTAGATTATTTTATTTTATTTTGTATAAATTGCATTTGCCTATATATATATATATAATTTTATTAACAATTTTTGATGTCAAAATTGCCAGAAAGTTATATTTTCCACTAACGTTTAATTCATTATCCATGTAGCAATGGCACTGAACATAAAATTTCGTGCAATCAAATTAATAATTAAAAACATAAATGACGATGCTACCCCGTGGTCTATTGCACTGCATGTAGGCACTGCTCTCTTCCCTCCGCTATGAACCTACACGCGATATCCTGATGGTGATGAGAAGTCTAGGTATCCACGGGTGGTTGTGTCTAATCATGTTAAAGCTTGTAGGTATTTTCGTTTGCTGGAAACATTGAAACCGCAGACCACGAATTTGAAATGCTGCACTCTGAAAAGCTAGCAAGCTTTCAAAAATTTCTCTCACAGCAGCAATTTCTCATCAGGGACAAAGTTCTGAGGCAATCAGTAATGTGGCAGCATTAACAGGAAAATGGTTGTCCCAAATTGACTCCATGTTTATGTTTTAGTGATTTAGCTTACTAGTTTTGAGAAATTTGGTGCTTTCCTCCTTTAAAGTGCCATTTCACATTTATAGAACAAGGGCAGGAATCATGAAAACAATTTTCTGTTGTATGACCTTTAGCTTAATTTTCTGCTTAGCCAACCTCTGTTATTTCTAATAATCTGCTTTTACTTACAGCCCAATTCTGGAGACTGCACGTCTTTTTGCAGAAATGGTCCAACATGGTCTTCGATGTATTGCATTCTGTAAGACACGGAAGCTCAGTGAACTAGTTCTTTGTTACACGTGCGTCTTTCAAACTTATAAATGCATTCTAGATTTTCTTCATAATTGCAAGTTTTTTGCAAATTTACTTGCGCAGGCAGTCTGCTTGAGTTTGCTCTTTTTTCTTGTACTTGACCTATAGGATCAGAACTTTTGATGCATACTAGTAATTTTCTTCCAACTTTAATTCATAACTATTGGAATATGTGGAGCAGGTTCATTACTTGAGACAATAATCTTGTGAGTATTAACATATTTTGTTTTTCATTTGCAAAAAGGGTAGCTTGCAGATATAATGGAAAAACTTGCGCAAAAAGATTTGTTCAAAATAGGCTTTACATCTCATGTAATACTCAGCAAGATATAAATATTGAGGATAATTAAGTTGATCCCTAATGGTTAGGACAAGGTTAATGACGTTGATGATGGTGATCCGGACATAGCTATATTTCTTAATTTGGAAAAGTTTGGCATTCTATTAGATATAAACAAATATTATGGTATCCTAAAATAGTACAAACTAAATGATCTATACTTGTGTAATAAGTATTAACTTATTTCTTTTATTCTATTTTTAGTTTATTTTAGGTAGATTGGTTTTATATTGTAAACTTGGTCTACTCAAGTAGTATAAATACATCTTCTATTGTAAGAAAATGTTGTGGAATGAATAGAATTTCTGGTTTCCTCTCTTTCTCTTTATCTTCTATTTCTCTTGGGAGTCTACACCTACTCCAAAGATGCCAAAGCTTCTTGGACCACCAAGAAACATAACACCTTCCTAACTTACCCACCCCTTTTTGCTGGATATCTACCTTCCATTGCTGTTAGATGATTTTTTTGGTCTTTTGTTGACCTTTTTTTTTCAGGCGGGAAATTCTGCAGGAAACTGCATCTAGTCTGGTTAATTCTGTGCGTGTTTATCGTGGCGGCTACACTCCTCAGGTCTTTAGCTGTACTTTTGAACTGAATCCTAATTCATTCTTAATTTATTGATAATATTTTTCTTATTTATGTTCCCACGATAGTGTAGGATAGGAGGAAGATTGAAACTGATTTGTTTGAGGGTAAGCTTCAAGGTGTTGCTGCTACAAATGCACTTGAGCTAGGGATTGATGTAGGGTATATTGATGCTACTTTGCATCTTGGTTTTCCAGGTAGTGTTGCAAGGTATGTATGCCATTCCTATCTTCTGATGCATAGGTGCATTTGTACAGCTATGCATGCATGCGTACATGATGCATAGATTAATGCATGGCACATGCATATGCATATGCATGTTTGTTAGTGCACAGCATTTGTATGCACAGCTATGTGATGGTGTGTGGGCATGAATATTGAAATTCCTGTATGCCTATTCAATTTTAGTTTACTTGAATTTGTAGCTTGTGGCAGCAAGCTGGTAGGTCTGGAAGAAGATCCAGGCCATCCTTGGCGATTTATATTGCATTTGAAGGACCATTGGATCAGTATTTTATGAAATTCCCGGATAAGCTCTTTAGGAGATCTGTTGAATATTGCCAAGTTGACAGTCACAATGAGAAGGTCAGTTGTGTACTGACTTTTTTATATTTAATATTAATCATCAAATTTAACTTAACATTTCAATATTTGTGTAATTAATTGAATTAGGTTGCTCAGCTTATGGCTTGCATTTAGGTTTAAAGCATTTGTTATTTTTAGTCTAGCAGCAACTCTTATAAGGGAATGATAAATGAATTAGGAAATTCAAATTCCAGAAAAATGGAATTAAGGGTTAAATCATGTCCATCGGAAATGTGCCAAAGAGAAAGTGCATTTTTCTTTATTACAATTTTAGTAACTCTGTTCTAATTTATGATATTTACAATGCAAATGCCTAGGTGCTGGAACAGCACATAGCTTGTGCTGCTTTTGAGATTCCAGTTTCTTCTGAATATGATGAGAAATATTTCGGTCCTAGTCTGGAGCGAGCTATACTCTCCCTCAAAAACAAAGGTCATCTGGTTCCTGACCCTGAAGTTTCTGCCTCCAAAATTTGGAATTATGTTGGACCTGAGGTACATCATTATAATCTGCATGAATTTTATTTCTTAGCAAGAATGATAGGATGTGATGTTTTAACTTATATTTATGCTTTGAGCTTGTCAGGATAAGCCTTCAGCTGCAGTTAGTATACGGGCAATAGATGATAATAGATACAAAGTGATTGATAAGTCAAGCAACGAGGTCTTGGAGGAAATTGAGGAAAGCAAAGCTTTCTTTCAGGTTTGGAATATAGAGGGTTCTGCTTTTGCTGAGTATATTTTCAGTAATAAATCTCGTATTATGAATTCAATTATCAGATGTGTGAAAAAAGTTCATTCATAATCTGCTTTTCTCATTTTCTTATTCAACATAATTTTTCATGTGGTTAATTTTGTTTGAACCAGTTCTATATGCTTCTATTCTTTTCTTGTTTTCGTATCTATGCAGCGGCACAAGCTAATAGTTATATTTCTGCTTGCATTGCCATTTTTCTCAGGTTTATGAAGGTGCTGTTTACATGCATCAAGGTTGCACTTACCTAATCAAATCCTTGTTGTTATCAGAAAAGATTGCTTTTCAGAAGCGTAAAATACATAATACAAGCCGGGATTGATTAGATATTCATGTGTTGGAGTGCTGTAGTTTCGGGATGCTGATATAATAAAGCTCTCTTCACATGGCATTTTTTTATTCCAATGATTTTTCGCAAGATATGACATAAATATTTATGGCATTGTTATTGACTATATAATCTTCAACACTCACACACAACACATATAATCATTATTATTATTATTATTAATATAATATAATGATATTTCATACTACATTCCATAATTCTTGATGTAGAAGGAACAACAGAATTATTTATTACAGGCTTCTAGCAGAGAGTGAGCATTTATGGGGAATATGACGCAAGGTATTTGGCTGGAATTCTTGGCCATAAGGAAAAGCCGGTATAGTAAAGCAGAAACCGAGTTTTCGCTAATGAGGACAGTAGAGGAATTCTGCTAAGGATTCTGGAGAAGAAGGAGAAGCCTGAGACGATCGGACTCACTATCTCTTTGGGACATCAAAGATTGGTTTGATATCAGACAAAGCTGCAGTGAAAAGCATAGAGGCATATTGGTGATATGGGGAGATAAAGAAGCCTTGTAACGTTTAAGGTATGGAGATGGGGGAAATCGCGCCGAAATGGGAGGAGGGGAAAGGAGTATTATTCCATAAATTTGACTGAATAGGGAGGAAACGATTAAAAATCTGAAAATAACTCAGCTTAAAGGGAGAATGTAATTGCTTTGAATTGATTAGATTAAGGATCATATGGCTAGAATTAATGGGGAAAGATTTAATGGGAGAGAGGGAATTGGGGACAGCTTTAGTTATTGCCTTCTTTGAGAAATACCCAACTTAAAGAAGGAAATCCAACATAATTTATCTGTTAATTTTGAATTAGATTGAGGGTTTCCTAAATAAAGATCTATTAAGAAATATTAATTTAAAATTTGGATATGGGATTGCAAGAAATATTCCGAGAATTAGTATTAATTGCAAAAAGGAAGCGATAAAGGAGAGGAGTTAATGAGGCATTAAAGTTCCTAAATAATACAATTAAATTAGTTAAAGATTTCCATGCCCATTAATTCAATTTAAATAGGTTTAATTATAGAAGTTTCTAAAAGTAGGATTTAAATTAGAGCACTATCATTTCAAATCAAATGTTTGAATTTGACATTAAGATAGTACCTAAAAATGAAAAAATAGATTACGGAGTCTTCATGACAAGGGGTTGGGAGGGACAACAGGAGGGGCCGGCGGCTTTGTGGCTTGGCGTGAGTGGTGTAGAAGCTAAGGTGGTTTGGTGAAGTATAAGATTGAAGATGATGACTAGGAAAACAAGAAGGAACAATGAAACAGAAGCACAAGAAATAAAAGAATAAAACGCGAGCTGACTTTCGAAGGCTAAGGGTGTGCGGTTTGCCCTTACACAGGACTTCAAGCCCAGCCGACTCTCTGCGGCTGGTAGAGAACTATGAATCCTACCCCCCCCCCCCCCCCCTCCATAGAATTCATTAAAGTCCCGACAAAGAAACAGTGTACATAAATTTTATTATAATTCTATCATACCTAATACAAGAGAAGAGGAGCCTCTATATGTAGGCCTAAAAAAAAACTAAAAGACAAATTTTCCCATTGGGCTTACATAAGACAAGACTCTTAAATAAAAAGGTAAAAAAGGAAAATTGCAAATTTAAATCAAAAGACAATTAATAAACTAAAATAAAACGGAGTGATCTTGACCGTTGATTTTCGTCTCTTCCATTGAGTAACGTCCACCGTCGGATGTCCGCATCAATTCTATTTACATATTTAATACCTAAAATTTTAATATTACATGTATACCACCCATAGTGCATTTTCATATCAAATATGAGTAGTATAAATAAAATATATGAGTAATAGGAAGGAAATATGAGTGACATGTTTGATATTAAATAATATAGGGTGATACTGATATGTATGTAATATTAAAATTTTGGGTGTTAGATATGTAAATAGGATGGTATAAAGTGATATGTATGTAAATTTCCTTTTTTTTCATACGATTTTTAAGTCCTTGCTCGTGAAATTTACTCATTAGTGATAAATTGAACTTACAAGTCATATTGTTAATACTTATATACTTTAATTGACATTTCTTTTGTTATATATTTTTGTTGCTTAGGCATATCTCCCACCCATGACTACTGAATTTGCATCTAGAAGGACAAGTGCCCAAGTGAATGCTTGCACTGTGACAACAAATTGGTTTGGTTTTTATCGGATCTGGAGAACAAGTAATCAGATATTTGATAAAGTTGAACTTTCTCTTCCTTCATACTCGTACAATAGTCAGGTTAGTTATTGGATACCATTTTTTTGAGAATTATCACTTTTTTGCCTGATGTACTGTGGTTGATAGTGTTGTGGTTAGCTGGAATAGGCAGCTTGGATTAGAGTTCCTCAATCAATAAAAGTGGCTGTGCAGAAAAACAGTCTGGTATTCCGAGCTGGCCTGCATGCTGCTTCCCATGCTCTTCTCAACGTTGTTCCTCTGTAAGTTTCCAGTATTAGTTTGATTCTTTAGTCATTTTCAGTACCCCATTTCCGGAAATTGCTGTGGCGTCAGTCAGATGACCTTCTCGTTGATCTGTTCTTGAAAAATAATTCTCTTTTGGAAAATTATGAAACCCACCCAATTCTTCAAAATTGGTTGTTGCCCATCTATAGGCCATCTCATTTATCCTTTTTTTTTTGGAAAAAGTTGGGTGAGGATGGGTCTCAAATATGCAATTAATTAATTGAAATTTGCATTGCACTTATCTTGAAGTAAACTTAATGGATTTAGAACCCTATTGGATATAGATATCCTGTTTTTTTCTTCTCTTTTTTAATTTCAAATTCCCACAACAAACTTAACTGCAAAGTTGTTTTTTACTTCACTTATTGCTTGGTTGTAACTTCCATAGGCGTTGCAGCTCTAATTTTCTTTTGTTAACTTTACCACTACCTATATTTCCCGTCTTTTTTTCCCCCGTCATTTTGGAGTTATTGTTTGCTAGATTTTTTTTTCTTACTTCATATGGAAAAACAATTAAGGCCTTCCTTATCACTGTTATCAAAATGAGTTAACTTCTTCGGTTTAATTTCTTCAGTTCCATAGGTTGAATATTCGGTGATAAGGTGACACTAGTTTTATTTGATGCAGTTATATGATGTGCAATACTTCTGACCTAGGGACAGAGTGTGCAAATCCTCATGAAACCCGTGATATTCCTGAAAGATTATTGCTGTATGATCAACATTCTGGTGGTATTGGTCTTTCTTTACAGGTACTGTGCATGCCTTCTTTCCGATTGTTTAGTTCTCCTATGCCTTGACACAGTTCAATATTGTGTGTCTATATATTCATTTACCGAGTACTGTTTTTTAGACATCCTGCGGATAGAATCTGAAAATTTTTATGAGTGTCATCTTGGACAAAAATTAATTACTACTGAGTACAAACCTATTGGGAAAAAAAAAAATAGAAATTGAGGTTAACAGGTAAAAATATGAGGTTTAATGATGCCAAGATGTTCTGTAGATATTTCAACTTCAGGTTTTATATAAACAGAGGACAGCCCGGGAATGATGGTCAGGAAAGAAAAAAATAGTTTTCTGTTTGGACCAGTCCAACCGGTCTGATGGGACCAGCTTACACGAGCAGAGGCGGGTTTTTCCGACTCCTGTACGCGCTGAACGCACGTCCGGTCGTGCGTGAGCTATTTTGGAAGGATTTTTGAGGGAATTAGAAGGGAAATTTGAAATTAGGGACTGTTTAGAGATTTCCATTTGAATTGTATGCTTTAAATAGTTGGTTTTTTTAGGGTTAGGGCATCTGGAATTTGGCTGAAATTTGATATTTCTTAGATTTAGGTATTCCTTTGGGCTCTAGCAGCGTCTAGAGATTTGGGAGAGAGAGATCATCCTCTCGAATAGAGGATCAATTGTATCTTGGTACTTTCCATTTCCCTTTAATCAAATAATACAAATTATCTACTGTATCATGGTTTTGTGTGGATATTTGTGGAGATTTTCCGCTGTTTTCCGAAGATTTATGAGAAATATTTGAGATCTACAAGTGTTTTCTATCATTTTCATGGTGACTTGATTAATAGAGTTCATTGTGACAACATAACTTCGAAATAGATTTGAACCCACTAGAAACGACGGTATGCACACACTCACAGGAGGTGATATTGAGTTTTCCTCTCAGAATAAAAAATATATATTTTGATTCGTGCCAAGTTTAAGAAGAGCAGAAAGTTTGAATGATTAGTTCCACAAAATATTTTTTATTTACTATCATCACATGAAAGTTGAATGCAATTTATGATGGATGTTTTTTTTTTGGGAGTTCTCTATATAGATCCAGCGACTCTTCCGGGAGCTCCTAATTGCAGCCTTGGAGCTTGTCTCAACCTGCAGTTGCTTGCACAGTGCTGGCTGTCCTAACTGTGTGCAGGTGAGCTAATTCTTTTCTTCCATCCTTTAATAATAAGTCTACAAGCTAAATGGAGGTTTGTACTATCAGGTATTAACATGTAGCGAATACAATGAAGTTCTTGACAAGAAAGCTGCCATGATAATTCTTGATGTAAGTCTCCCATCTTTTTTTCTATTTGTCTCAAAGTCATCCATTGGATGGATGATTCCCGTGAGTTTCCCATTTGCAGGGTGTGATCGAAGCAGAAAATTCTCAATTTAGTAGCAGAGAGTCTTCTGGAAATCCCTCCATCGATTAGCACCAAGTAAATCTTCCTATTGAGGTGTGTTGCCTAATTTTTCCTCGAACTATGCTACAAGTACTTTTCATTGTCTCTGCAATATGTATCTTTGGAGTAGGAAAATTTAGAATGGGTAGCTCTAATTGTTTAGGCTTCTAATTTTGTGACATACAGAGGCTTCTATTGCATGTTATGTGATGTATCATATAAATGCAATTATAACAAAGAAATATTCATTCATTTTATTTATAAATGGTAAGGTTAAAGCTTTTTTTTTTCTTTATCAGAGCATTATCTTCTCTCTTTTGCTTAAACTTGAGAGATGGAGGTGGATGGAGTTGAGTTCATTGAGAGCTTTTGAGTAACATTAGATGAATGAGGATCATGTTTTGATAATAGGATAATTTGCTGCATTTAGATGAGAATTTGACTCTTAATATGTCACAATGGAGAAAAAGAAGTCACGTAGTCAACCTCATATAGTGGGATAAAATCTTCTTGTTATTGTTGTATCATCAAATAAATTATTATTGAAATGTGATATGACTCAAATGTTAGGAAAATATATTTTGTTCAAATGTTAGAAGTTAAAATGACTAATGGCATATCAGATACCTAACCTAATGAAATATCATCTCTTAATTCAATCCAATTTATTATTTTATCAAAGACTTTGAAACATTTTGATCAGTTAGCCATTTGATCAAGGGATGCATGTCTAGTAAGGTCACCAACAATGCAAAATTAATAATTATGATAAAAATGATAATAAGACTATAATGGTGAAAGTGTTGCTCCCTTAATTTGGATAATATGTTGCTATCTTAATTTTTCATGCCAAATAATCAACTATACCTCATAAACTATGAAAGTAAGCCCCCCCAATTTCAAATTGAGGTAATAAGACATACCCCCAAGTTAAAGTTCACATAAAAAAAAGAAATGAAAATTTTCAAAATATTCATGTATAATCAATTTAATCTCAAAATATTATTTTGCTCTGATTTAATCTATCAACTATAAAATTGATTCAAAATTATGTCTCATTGTAATTGTATTACAAATCGATCTCAATTTGATACCTCAAATTTATAAAATTGATCTCAATTTGATCCCAAAAGAATCATTTTGAATTAATTTAATAAAGCTAATGCACTAAGTTGGATTAAATTAGAGCAACATTATACCATGAAATTAAAATGGTCATACAAGAATAGTCTGATGGCTAGTTTTAAATTTAACCCCAACAAAAGAAAAATTCAATCTTCATATACCACATCAATCCATCATCAACTAAAATTACTCTAACATTCTATCAATTATGAATGGAGAAATTGGCAATACTCGCCATCTTTTCTTGAGACATTTTGGCCAAAATCATTTTAGCCAATATCATGAAGCACATATAAATGTTCATTACACCAACACAATTTCAATAAAAACTCAATGATGTAAATTATAAAAAGATGCAATACTAATCTACAATCTCTTCATATATCAAGCTTCCTTAACATATAACTTATCATATAAACATATATGCTGAAAAATATAAGGATCTTTCCAAGCACATTCTACTTCATACAACCATATATGCTTTTTTCTGCCTATTTGTGAAATCTACATGCCATACAAGAGAGTTTTACAAGAACTACATATCCCATGCAACATCATTCTACTGAGCCAAATTACATTTGCTGCAAATATGTTATCTCTACAAGGATTTATAGAACACCATAGTCACATACTTAGCCCGGAACCTATGGGTGGCACCGAGAGCAACGGCCGGCTCACCGCTTCGCCCCTTCTGGATGAAAAGATGATTCAGAACTACATGTTGTGGCCTTGAAAGAAAGGAGTTCTCATCACTGTTACTTGAGTTGAGCAAGGTACATCCCAGCTGAGGAGGAACACTTGGTGGCTCCTTTGCTAAATCTTCAGAATCTAGTGGCCAATTGTTGTAGCTTGATTCTGGAGACAGAGGTGACTCGAAGCCGGCAACACTTCCTATCTCCTCAGGAACTGAGTCCTGTGAAACTTTTTTTAGTTACACATTAAACTATGGCTACAGAAATGGATCTTATATGATATACAAAATAGAATTATGGCATAATTTTGCATGTATAAATTATGTATAAAGTATTTTGGATATTTTACATGTTAGTATTTTTGAAATGATGAATGATAAACGATAAAACATTTCATTCAAATTACATCATTTTTATTGTTCTTTAAAGCAACTTTATAGTATAAAAGTTTCATAAACTATAAATTTTTATACTAAAAAGTTGTTGTAGAAAGCAGTAAGAAAGCTGCTCCAAACGAAGCGTTAAAAAAACTACTTCCTCTAATTACTCCACAGATCTTTCACTGTACCTACCGATATTTATGTGGTAATAAAAGCTAAAAAGATTAAAAGCTGGTCGTAAATAATCACATTGTTTAAATTTTGCATACCTCATGGTCATATCATAGAAGGCTTACAATAGCTATAATTAACATTCATTATTATGATAATATTCCCATGCAAGTTAAACAAATGATGCAAATGTTATGATGTGATACGTTCAAGAATTGCACATGAAATTCATTAAGAATCACAAAGTTTACCAATGTAAGATTAGAGTATCGTAGGTTAAGATTCAAGAAGTTTTACATTATCGAAATGTTATGATAAGCAGTTGCAAGCTAGTTGTTTAGACACAATTAATGAAGGATCTCAAAAGTATCGCAATAAAGCAAATGCGGAAAGTAATAGAATCCCACGGCTAATGTCTAGAAAGTTCACAACGAGTTACCTTGCTCACTCACACTCAAGTCAGGCTTAGCGGGAGAAGGCCTTTAGCAAACTCAACGATGCCACGAAGACGGTGGCAACACCAATGGCCTTGAGCCACGGAAAGGTGGACGATGACGAGGATGGCGTGAATGCTTGACTGTCAATGCTCCAATCGTAGCTTGAAAATCGTCGGCCGATGATGCTCACAAGAATCTGGACGACTCGCTCCAAATATTCTTCAACGGTGGCGTCGTCTTCAAATCCTACGTCAAAGCACGGAGATCGTAGGATATTAATGCTTCCGTCGGCGTTGAATATTAATCCCCACTCAAACTCTGGGTCCGCCATACATGCTTGGCGTGGAGAATTCTTCAAAGAGAGGGGAACTAAGTGAAGGTAATGGAGAGTCATTGCTTTGAAAGGAGGAGGAGGAAGGGGAAGGGGCCGGCGGCTTCTCAAGGGGAGAAGGTGAGGCTGGCGGGTGCAAGGAGGAGGGAGCTTGGGTTTGGGAGAATTAGGTTTGGGTGGTTAGCTTTAGGGAATTAATCAAAAATCTGAATTAATTTCAGATTTGATTAAGTTTGGAGGGAAAATCGATTTGAATTTTAAATTTCAAATCAAGCAATTAAGGCATTTAATTGGGGTTAATGAGGGGAAGCCAATGAAGGTGGCCGGCAGCTTATAGGGAGAGGGAGGAGCTTTAAAACTCAAAACCTGAAATTAATTTCAGGATTTTGAATAGAAAGGGTGGGAAATTAATTTGAAATCAATTTGATTTCAAATTTGGGGGAAGGGGAGTTAAGTAGCAATTAATGGGAATAATTCCCACTAAGGGTCGGCGGCATGCTAAGAGGAAGAGAGAGGGAAATCCAAGAGGAAAGGTTTCCAACTTTAGGATGATGACGTGGAAATAAAAATAAAGACTCCGATTTAATTTAATTTGAAATTGGAACTTATTCAGCAACTTTCCTAAATTGGATTTTCAAATTAGTAAAGAATTTGAAAGTTGAAATTCAAATTTCAAAATCGAAGCATGCGGAGGGAAGGATCGGATGGGTGGGAGAATTCGCCGGTAAGGTGGCCGGCCGTGGCCTTGGAAGTGGCCGGCGGCGGGTTTCTCCGGGGGCGTCGGCAACAAAGGTTTGGGTAGGGATTTTCTTGGGGTGGTAGAGGGAGAAAACGGTAGAGGAAAACACGAACTAGGTGATAAAGAAAATAACCACGAGCCGCGGACTCTTCCAACGATTGGTGGGCCTTGGGATTTGCTCTCCTTGAGCTCTCTCACCCTTCTCTAGCTCTCATGCAAGAAGAAGAAGATAACATCAAATTTCATTCAACTATTCATTAATTCCAATACAACTAGAATGACCTATATATAGGTCCCAACATAAAAAAAAAAACACAAAGACTAAATTGCCCTCGCGGCTACAATCAAGACTCAGCTCATACTAAGGGTACAATAGGAAACTCCAAGAAATAAAAAGAAGAAAATGCATAAATATCTAGAAATATAAACTCTGAATCGTGGCCGTCGATCTGCGCTATCTCCGGCGATACACATGTTTGAACCTCTGATCGATGTCCACATCATTCTTCCGAGGTGGGAGAAAGCTCAACCCCGTCGAGTAAAAATCTCTGGAGCTCTCATACATCTCTAGGAGATCTGGATCCAAGCTCTGCAGCTCCTCTCGATCTATCCACGTGTCCTCTGTCGCCGGCTTCCCTTTCCAGTGCACCAAGTACCTTTGGCGACCACCTTCCTTCGTGGAAATGATTTCATTGTCAAGTATAGCTTCGACCTTCTCCGCAATGGGTAAATGGGGCAATTTGGGGAGTGAAGGTAGGCTGGGGATCTCACTGGGTGGGTTCTCACAAGGCTTATCATGAAGTGGATCATCAGGGTTAAACTCGGGTCCCTCGAAAGCTACTAAATCTTCAACATTAAACGTAGGATTCATATTAAAGCCTTCAGGAAGGTCTAACACATAAGCATTACTGTTTACTTTCGAGATTATCTAGCAGTTAAAATAGGGTGGTAGACACTCTTAGCCGTTGTTCCGCTCTTCTTGGACAAATGCAAACTGAAATCACCGGCCTTGCATGGTTAAAGGACTTCTATGACTTAGACAAAGACCTTAGCACCATTTGAAACTCTTTCGATTCAGCCAAACAATCCTTAAGATTATGTGTTCATCATGGTTTTCACTTCAAACATAACTTGCTCTGTATTCCTGTGTCTTCGTGGAGATAACAATTGATAAAGGAAATACATTTTAGTGGCTTAGCTGCCCATGTGGGTCGAGACAAGACACTCGAACAATTGCAGTGAAGATTCTTCTATCCTCACATGTGAAGGGATGTGTCCCATTTTATTGAAAGTTGTTCTATTTGCCATGAATAAAAAGGCAGTGATCAAAACACAGGTCTATACACCATGTTACCAATTCCGAACTCAATATGGGAAGAATTGAGTCTTAATTTTATTCTTGGGTTACCCATACTAAATGTGGTTTTGACTCTATTATGGTTGTTGTTGATCGTTTCTCTAAAACGACTCATTTTATTTCCTCCAAAAAGACTTTTGATGCACTACATATTGCTCCCTTATTTTTAATGAAATTATTCAATTGCACGGTGTTCCACAAAGTCTTATATCTAACCGCGATGTCAAGTTTATTAGCCACTTTTGGCGAGAGCTATGGAAGCGTATGAATACAACTGTGCAACTTAGTTCCGCTTATCATCCCCAACCGAATGGTCAGACCAAAGCAGTTAATTGGACGCTATGAAACATGCTGATATGCATTGTTCAGAGCTAACCGAAACACTGGAATGTTGTTTTGGGACAAGCAGAATTCACATATAATTCTATGACTAACTGCTCAGCAAGATGCAACCCTTTCAGTATTGTGTACCCAAAGGCTCCCAACCACATTCTTGGCGTTGTTGTTATGCCCAAGTGTTGCAGCCAAACAGCTTCTAACATGGCCACTCAATTCATTTCTATGCTCTCTGATGTTTGTAACAAGTTGGCGGCTCCAGTGAAGCATACAAACAACAAGTTGATAAACATCGACGCTATAAGCATTTAATCCAGGTGATTTAGTTAAGGTTAGATTACGTCGCGAAAGATTCCCACCGGGTACGTATTCCAAACTAAATCCTCGTAAGATTGGACCCATTCCAATCTTAAAGAAGATAAATGACCATGCTTATATTGTTGATCTGGATAAACACCTTAACACACCTTCTAATTTCAATGTGGCGAATATTTACGCTTACAACCCACCTGAAGAGTTCAACACAAACAGTCCTTCGGTGGGCTATAGTTCTTCTAGAGGAGTGGCAACATGATGCGGAGCATATGCTATGTCCAGAGATATCATGCTCCCACTATTAGCTAACCACCTCATTACCTTTTATATTGTTATATCGTACTAGCAATATTTCGCTTTAACACCGCTTTGCTTCTTTCGTAATAGTTGTCTTCCTTTTAGCATACATACAGAGGTGCTATTATGTAAGGTAGTAGAGAAAAATATAATACAAAAGCTTTAGCTTTTTGCTTTATTCCATTTGTTTATTTTCCTGCATTGTTTGTTTCCATGATTACCTACATCAACTCGACTTCAACTTAGAAATTGCCATAAAATGCCCAACTCTAGGTAGTCGTCAGTTTGCCAGATTTGTCTACTTCATAACCTGCTTCATAGAGTTGTTTTATATAAATTTTCCTGTATTTCTTCATTGTATCCACTTCTATACTGTTGAATATTGATCTAAACATATAAATAGAAATTTAGCGCCTATAAATAGGAGTTAGCACATCACATCAATCCTATACTCTGCAATCATCCTCAGTAAAATCACCCTCAAAATTATCTTTCAAACTCCGAAGTTAGCAGCATCTACCCCTTCTTTGACTAGACCATGCGTCATTAGCAATATCAACATTCGAAAAATCAGCTCAGAACATCATCAAGATTTCATGAAGTCGCCGAATAACCTCTTCCAGCTTATCCCACAAAATGCCCTCATCAGTACCTTACAATTTAAGAACCTACACATTCCTAACATCTTTTATTCCAACTTAATTACGATAAATCAGAAACATCCAACAAAGCAGTAAGTTCGGAGCTCCAATTCTCCATGATAACTTGTTGATTGGGAAACAACCATCGCACGTTAACGAAACGAAAGTTTGGATCGAACCTCGAATGCAGCGGACGCCATTTTTCTGGAGATCGAGGGACCAGGGAGAACAGGAGCGAGTATCGAAAGATCGCACCTCCTCTGCGCCTCTCCTAACAAGTTCCAGGCACAGCGCGGCTCCCACGAAACCTAGACCTCCTGTTACAACGAAACGATTCCCCTCTATCCCTTCGTTCTCGCTTAGATGCATCTCAATCCCCCAATCTCCCTCTCTTGAGTCTCCTGCAATAAAAGGAAGACGAGAGTAAACCCTGCGGATGTCACGCAGACAATAATACGACGCGCCGACACTATTACTGTAAAATTAATGGAAGGCTGTGTACTTACAGTACTTTAAAGGTAAATAAACAAATAATTGAAGGGGAGGTTTAGATACACAGTACTCTAAAAGATAAAATTATTTTATTTATTTATTCATCTAAATTTTCCTACTTATAATAGATTAAAAATTTAAAGAAAATTAAAATTAATTATATTTGTTAAAATTTCATCAACATGTTGATTAGGGTTGTCAAAAACGAGTTTCGCGTCAGGTTCAGGTCGAATTCGAATCTGACCCGGCACTTAACCAGATCCGAATCTGACCCATTTTTGCAAACGGGTCGATTTTCAGACCTGAATCCGACCCGCTTCTTCTATGTTTTATTAAAATATTTTTATTTAATTCGATTTATTTAAACCAAAATCGAATTAAGGTAAGATTTACTTCAATCAATTTAAAATAAATCAAACTTAATTTAATTCAGGCAACATGATTTATTATTTTTTTGGAAATAGCATTTACTTATTTCATAATCTCTTAAAACCCTCCTAATCAATTAAAAACAGGTCAAATTGGGTTGATTTCGGATTTCCGGATCAACCCAAACCCTACCCGGTTTTACAAACTAGTCAAAATCCCTAACTTGAGCCCTAACCTGACTCGAACCTGAAATTTTCAGGTCAGATTCAGATCGAATTTTTTGATCGTGTCAAATATTGACACCCCTAATGTTGATGGCCGCATAAGTTCCACATAGTTTGATTTGATTGGAGATGCTTTGGTTTCCTTATTTTTGCAAAATGCTTTGGTTTCTTTTAGTTATTACACAATTATATGACAGGATCAGATCTATCATAACTTTCTTGTCTCCATGTGGTCAAGTGACAGACTACCATGACTTCATTTTAGACGCAAGTATTATGTTATCCAAACTATAGCTCCGAATGTTTTTTTTTTACTTAGTACATGCAAAACTTTGTATTTCATTATTTTTATGATAAAATCAAAAGTTTAAAAACTTATTTAAAAAAAATGATGAGATCAAATAAACAACTTTACTAATTTATTGGCAATCTTGCAAACTATGTTGTCTAACTTAGTTTAAAAATATATGCACTAAACTTCCAATGAATGTCGTACAAAGGCACACAACCACATGACGGTATAATTGTATAAGAAATGTTAAATTAAGCAAATATTTTAAATATTTAGGCCAATCAAGACAAATTCATACACACATCACATACGCAAAACTCGAACCTAAAATCTTTCGGTTGGTAGCCAGAATTCCCAACCAATAAACTAAGATGAGCTGCATAATTTAAATAATTTGAATAAACACATGATGTGTCTCTCATCACATATGGGGCACACATCATATGCATATTTGAATCATTAAAATTAAAACAAGATAGGAACACCTTAATCATAAAAAGTGACATCTCTCTCTCTCTCTCTCTCTCTCTCTCTCTCTCTCTCTCTCTCTCTCCTCTTTTAGTATCTTTATCGCATCTAACTTCCTAACACCATATAGAAATTAAAAGAAAATATTTAGTTAAAAAGAGAAAAAACCACATTAATCATATTGGAAAACTCTAGAATTAATTTTAAAACCATTTAGACTTCAATATTAACAAACTTATAGTTAAACTAATTAGTTGCTTCGTGACTCAAAAAATAACTTGATTTGAGTCCAAACAAGCTAGCCCATATAAAGAGCTTGAAGTATAGCTTTAAACAGTATCTCAACTGACCATCATTGTTGGATCTTCACCGATCAAGCCTTGTCGTCAAGCTATTGCAAGACAGTCATCGTCTGAACGTCATTGTCGAACCATCGCATATGACTGTCATCACCGAATCACATCCTGACCACAATAGTCAAAGCTTATCAGCCTCCAACACTTTGAACCATATATTGACTCCACTATACTTTCCATCGGCTATTCACACCCTTATAATCTTAACATTTTCAAGTTAAGGGAAAAGCAAATATTTATAAGAAATGCTCACATAATATAATCATTCCACCTTATGATTTCTCAATTTTGAAATTTTTACATAAAAAATATAGTATCACCCTTATTCTTTTCATTTATCTTTTCATATGATTGATCTTCATACAAAATTAGGATGCAAAAACCCTTTACTCTATTGATATGAATCTTTTAGCTTGTAACGGATATTATCATACCTCACTAAAGTTATGTACAGCCAATTCAATGCCACGAACATACACAGGAAGTTTCATAATTTTAGAAAACTCTTAGGTATTTATTTGCTTTAAAGTATGAAGTTTTCAAACTCGAAAAGCAAAAAAAAAATAATCATAGAAGTATTTTTCTTATATTTTGCATGCAATGATGCATCAATTGTCCAGATTTCATTTTATTTAGTCAAGTTTCAAGCCCACAACAAAAACATAGATAAAATCTTAGAAATTTGGTCAGGACTAAATATGGATCATCATATTCATTTCAAATAAAATCTACGGCCAAGATTACGTCGACAATCTCTCATGTACACTGATCACAAAAGAGATTGGGTCTCAGGCCAGCTTGACCAAGGAGGAAGCCCAATAAGGATTTCTCCCATTTTGACCACCAAATTAAAAATTCTCACATAAGGTGAAAGTCTCGAGACCAAGGGCTTGACTCTTTTTATCCTAGTTTGTCACACAAAATAGGGTTCTAGATGTTATCCTAAGATTTAAGATTCTTACCATCATAGTCAATGAGGGTAGCGAAATCGACCCATTACCTTTATTGTTGTGTAATAAACATAGCGGAAACATAATCATACAACAAAATAACACAAATACGACGATTTACGTGGTTTGACAAAGATGCTTATGTCTTGCGGAGGTGAGGATGATTTCAACATATTGGAGAACAATGTGGATTACATTAACTCTCAAGCTCTCTCTTTTTCTCATGCATACAATACAATAGCTCTCAAGCCCGTTTTAAAGATTTGACACAAACACAATAAGGAAAGCCTAATCAATAAGAAATCTAATCATGCCATAATTAGATGTCCTAATCAATACATAAATCAAATATCCAAATTGATGCAATAATTAGATCCCCTAATCAATGACTAAGTCAAATCTCCAATCAAAACTTTAATCAAATCAATTTAATTAGGAAAATAATCAAATCCCTAATTAAATAATGATTCATTAAAGCTTACTAAAATAACTCTTATTTGTATTTGGAAATAATTCGAAATCAACATTTATGAGGTGAGAAGCTTAAAAAATATTATTGGATTTGGTTTGAAGAGGGCAAAGATGGTGAGAATGTGAAACATCTTAAGAAAATAAAGTTAAGCTTCTAAATATCGATATCTTTTAGTGTAATAATTAGAGTTTCATTAGAAACTTAAAAGTTAAACATGCTTGTATCAAAGAACTCATGAGATGAGTGACATATTGGGACATTACACGAATGAGACCGTAATACCATTAGGCTAAAATACAATATCTTGATGATTGATCCGCCTAGCTTAGCTCAAGTTAGGCTCGCTAAAGATCATCACCTACCATGAGCTCCACCAAGTGTATGATGGAGATCCACCAAGAGGCAAAGGTATTGAGAAAGGCAAATGTCTAGAGAGCAAGGACGGGACCAGCGTTATTTTTTAAGGGTTGACAAACTCATTATATGAATGATTAAAAATACAAAATATATAAGATAACTCAAAGCAAAATCTTATATTTCATGATCATCGATAAATTAAGAAATAATTATAAGCTTTACATTCTGATTTTTATTTTTTAATAATATTGTATTAGGACTTCACTGAAATCAAGCTAACTACACTTCAAATCTATTAAATGTTCTCAATATTTTGAATTCTCTTTTATCTACATTTGAGGTAGTTACCTATTTTTATTCCTCTTTCCATTTATAACCAATATAACAGTTCTGAAATAGATATGAACTCTTTGCAATATCAGAAATTAACTAGGATCCAATGATCCATTGAGAGCAGTAGTTACAGCCTTGTGACAATCTGAGAGCATTATGTATTGCCTTCTCCCGCAAAACAAAAAAATCATTAAAATAATCATTTTATGGTGATTTATGTTTTGTTTGGGACAGCTTTTCTATTGCTCTGTAAAGTACTTTTTAGTAATTTTTTTTTAAATAGAAAAAAATAGTGGTCTAATGATATTCCAAACGAAGCATTCAAGACAATTTTTTTACTGTTTTTTAAAGCAACTTTCTAGTAATAAAATTTTAATTTTGTACTAAAAAATTGCTTTAAGAAACAGTAAAGAAGCCGTCCCAAATGAAGCCTTAATATGATCTAAATTACCTAAAATCAAGCCTTAATATGATTAGTATCCATAAAAAGAAAAAAAATAAATACATTATTTGACTGAGAACATATATCGGCTAGTCGATCATAACATAGATGAAAGGATGATTGAATGCTAGGGTTTCCATGGCTGGCTAGCACAAAAGAAAACAGCCTTTGATGATTTGTGAAAGCTCCATATTGACCAGAAAATATCATAACAGCGTTTTGCCTGACAATAAATATCTATAATTCTATAGATATCACTTGCCTTGGAAAATCTTGAGAAGGAGAAGTAGAAGTATGATTTGTACTTTGAGATATCAGGACTTGAGAGTAGTATTAGATTAGTGCTTCATAGAATTTCTCTACTTGAGAGAAGCATAGGAAGCGCCTCGGTGGGGAGTTGGTAGAAATAATGTGCGTGAATCGGGATAGTTTGTATAGCGAGTGTGAACAAGATGGATGGGAGAAATAGTGAGTGGCTGCGATGTGCGAATGGGTGCTGAAAGCAGGCAAAAACTTGTAAGATACGACCTTTGAAGTACATATTTCATGTGGTAATTGCCCACCCTCAATAAAATGGGGTTCCACCCCTAATAGAGAGAGCATGATCCTAGCTTTAGGTTTGCTTATTCCTCTATAGATTTGATGTATGACCCTCTTAACCACACTTAAGCATTCACTAATTATAAGAAATTGCTTAATCATGGGTTAAACTTAATAATTAAGTCGGCCTAGAGCCTTTGACAAGAAATACATCTATTTAATGCAATCAATTTAGGAAATAGGGCCATTTTGGCTTAGTAAGACTTAGGCTTCGTTTGGGACGACTTTTTTGTTGCTTCTTAAAGCAGCTTTCAAGTACAAAAATTTCAACTTTTGTGCTAGAAAGTTAATTTAAGAAGCAGTAAAAAAGTCTTCCCAAACAAATCTTTAACTAAGTCAAATTGAGTCAATTTAACCTACTTGGTCCAAATTAGCAAGTCCCAAGGGTCAAATATCTTGGTTTAGGTGTGGTTGTCCTAAGGGAGAGATTATTAGGTGCGGAGTGCAGACGGGGAGAACCGTCCGCACACTAGTATAAAATACAGTTATGTATCATTCGGTATCGCTGGGTACCGCTTGGTACCCTGTGTGTGTGCAGGCGGTGCTCTCCCCGTCTACACTCCGCACCTAATAATTTTTCGTCCTAAGGACACCCTCCATAAGCTCTATGATCCATTGCTTTAGTCAAATATCTTGGTTTACTTTCTTACTACATATTTGATTATATCTTCATTGGCTCCTCAAGTCATCCAACTTTTTGGGAATATAAATTAGAAAAGGACAAATGGTCCTAATCAAAATTATCTGAACCAGGAAAATAAAATATTACCAAAAAAAAGTATAAATGTATTTCAATATTGAAGTACTCACGAGACAACTGTGAACGTAGCAATGGATGGTTTGATATGTATAATTGTCAACCACTCTCCAATATCTTCCTTTCTTCTCATAATTAAAAATTAAAAAAAAAAAACTCTTATTTATTGACATGCATGCGAATTCCATGTCAATTTATGCGGGGATTTTTTTTAGTATTTTATTATTTTTAATATTTTATGAAAAATAGATTTTTATAATATTTTTAAAAATATTTTAGTAGAGAGATGAAGTCCATTAATCACTTATACTTTTTTATTATTATGTTAGTATTTGGTTTTGATAATGTGTGGTGATTAATATTTTATGGAATATATTGTTTATTATACTATTAGTATTAATAGGATTTTTTGAGTCAGCAGTAAGTTATATTTATTTTGTTTGCTTGTTATTAGTGGTGTAATTGAGATTTTATTTGAGATAATTTTATTACTTATTTTATTTTTCAGATCATAATCATCATTTATAATTGATCACTATTTTCTTGCTGCTCTATAAAATATTAGGGTAGAAAGCAGCTTTCTACAACATTTTTCTAAAAAATTCATTTCTCTACATCAACTTTACAACTATCTTTATAAAATGCTACAGTCATCCCAAACAAATGCCGAGTTAAGTTAATTTGTTAATTTGTTCAAACTTAACTTGATAAATGACTCGTGAGTTAAGGTTAATGAGTTAATGAGTTAGATTTAAGATAATACTAACTAGTCAACTATATCTTTATAAAACATTAGGGTTTAAGTACAAAATTATTAAACATGTTTAAAAATTATATTTATGTTCCTTTATTTTAGGTGTTTGTTTCAATTATTTTGTACATAATATTTGTATTTTATAGAAATAAATAATTGAGCCATAATTATATTTTTAGGCTTCATTTGGGATGATTTTTTTCTACTTCTTAAATCAATTTTTGAACACAAAAACTAAAATTGTTGTACTAAAAAAATTTATTTACAAAGCAGTAAGAAAACTATCCCAAATGAAGCCTTAGTTTCACAATAAATAAGTTAACTTATTACCCTACTCGAACTTATAAGGCTAAACTCAAATTTTAACCCCAAATTAAATTAATTTAATCTTAAACTAAGGGAAGAAATAATTTAAGCTTAACTCAACTCGTTTATAGATATTGATCATAAAACAAAACTTAGGGATATATTTTATTTGCAATTGAATGTTTAACGACCGTTGTACTCACACATTAATTGTTAAATGGCTGTACTTCAATTATTTAATGGCCGTTGTACTCTTCTAATTTCCATTCTTAATTCTTTTCATTTTTTTTCTCTTTTATTAGCAGTGTGATATGACATTGCATTAGAATAAGTTGACAAAAGTTAATAAGAAAAAGAAAAAAAAAAGAAAAACATTCATTCAGATCAAAAGTATTTTTCTAATAAAAATTTCAAAAACCCTGTAATTTAGGAAAAATAATTCTGTGCGGACCCGGATGGCGTCCGGAGACCAATTAGAACGTGCCACGTCACTTCTTTGCTCGGTACTGTGCTCGGTATTGCTGTATACCGAGTTACGTGGCACGTTCTGATTGGTATCTAGACCGTCCGGTATCCGCACATAAACATATGATGTACTAATATGATATGATATATGAGAAAAATATCAAATTGATCTCTTTTTATATGTGAGAAGAACTAAAATAGTTCTCAAATATATTAAAATATCTATTGACTTTTTAAATATGGGTCAAATTAATTTTTTTTGGGATCATTTGAATCCCTATTTTAAAAGTCAAGGGACTAAATGAGATGTTTTATTAGTCGGAGATTATTTGGATAATTAGTAGAAATTTAGAGGATCATTTTGATCATTATCTCCATTATAAGTATACATATGATGTATCTACCTTTTAAAAATATAAGCTAAGAATAGAATTTCAATATGTTATTATAACGTTATATCACAACAAAATTTAAAGTTATGTAGTAATTACAATTAAAATTAAAATTTATTATTCATTACAAATGTAGTTAACATAGGCTTCTGTTAATTAGATAAACATATATTGCTCGAATTTGATATGATCGACTTTGCATCATCATCCAATTTATATTCAAATCATTATTCATTTCTCTTTTACAAAATGATCAACATAAAATTTCCAAACAAAGCACAAAATCTCGTGAAGTTGGTGACAATCAAAGCCATTTCACTTTCCTCAAATGTATTTCTTTTCCATTCCACGTGAACCAACTCCTCCTCCTCCCAAAAATCTCTCCTTTGAAAAACTCCCCTACTCTTCACCTCAAATCAAACAAAGCACCACAAAAAAATGAGCTCCCATTTGCATTCCAGCGACGATATCATCAAGGAAATCATGCGGCTTCACTGCTCTCTTCTGCCCCGTCCCCCAATGGATGAAATCGAAGCCGCCATGGCTATCATCCACGACGTGGACAAAGAAGAAAGGACAAGACTTGAAACCATTTCAAAGCCGAGCAAGGCTTCTGAGATTCATGAAGAGCTTTTTTCCATTCTTCAGGAGATGCAGAGAAGCTTGGTGAGGTTTCAGAGCAAGGCACAGAGGAGAGAAGCTATGAAGCTGATGGATCTTGAGAGTGTACACCAAGTGTTTGATGATTTGATTCAAAGGGCTTCCAAGTGTATTCCGTTGTTGAGATCGAATGGAGCTGGTTTTATAGGTGGTGGTGACGGAGCTGTGGAGAGTAAGGATGATTGCTATTTGAAGAAAGGAAAGCAGGAAATTGTTGCATTAGGTGAGCTTCAATCTTATTTTGACAGCAGTTTTGATTTTAAATTTTAAATGTTTTGTAGCAATTTTGGTTGTAACTAGGGGTGTCAATATTTGACACGACACGAAAATCCGACCCGAACTTGACTCGGAATTTTCGGGTTAGACCCGACCCGTTTTCAAAACGGGTTGAGTTTGGGTTCCCGGATTCGACCCGTTTGAAAAACGTGTCAGGTTCGGGTTGATCCGACGGGCACTACAGGAAAAATGCCCTAAACCGAAAAAAAACCACCGGATTTCAGCGTTTTTCCTGTAGTGAGGTAGCTAGCCTTCCAGGGTCGGGTTGGGTCAACCCGGCAACCCGCCGGGTCGGGTCCGGTTACCTACTCGGGTCGGGTTATGGTCGACCTGTTTGAACCCTGGTCAGTTTGGGATTCTACCCGAACCCAACCCATGAGCCGAAATTGACACCCCTAGTTGTAACATATCCGAAAGTAATCATAAATATTTTCGGTTTTAGATTTTGGTCGAAAGAAATTTGAGAGTTTCAACTGAAATCCATAGATTTTGAATGAAACTTTGTTAAAAATTTTGAGCAAATTTCAAACTTCTATTAGAATTCTATTAATGAGATCCATCAAATTTCATGTTTGTCGCTAATTAGATTATCCCCTTTAGGGGTGTCAATTTTTGACCCGACCCGAAACCTGACCCGGAAAAATCTGCGTTCGGGTCGACCCGTTTATGAAACGAGTCGGGTTCGGGTTCAATAAACTGACCTGTTTCAAAAAATGGGTCGGGCTCGGTTTGACTCGGCAACCTGAAAATGACCCGGAAATCCTATGCCCGGTCTGCTGCATGCCCGCCCTGCCCGAAGCGTCACCCGTCCCTAAGCGGCGAAGTGGCGACTGGCGAACCCGTCCCGTGCATGTCCCGCACGTGTCCCGCAAATGGATAACCCGTCTCGCGCGTGTCCCGAACGGCGAACCCGTCCCGGGCGCATGCATACCGACTCGTGCTGCCGCTGCTCTGCCTGCGAGGCTGCGACGAGTGTTGCCGCTGCCATCCTGCCGCTGCCGTCTGTCGCTGCTCCGCCGCTACCGCTGCGGCTGCGCCGCCGGCAGTATTTCAAAAGTCTGGGTCGGGTCGTGTCAACCCGGCAACCCGAGCGGGTCGAGTCCTAGTTAAAAAAGTCGACCCGTTTACAAAAACGGGTCGGGTTCGGGTTGACCCGTTTAAGCCGAGTCAATTCGGGTTCGACCCGAACCCGACCCGCTGACCCAAATTGACACCCCTAATCCCCTTTGTTTCATTTCTTAATTGTACTTTTTATACTATTTTATAATGGATCTCAACTTTTAAAACCTTGGTTTGGATATGAGTAATATCTATCAAATATAATAGATTTAGGTTGTGTTTATTTTTTATTTAAATATTAAACTATTGTGTGCTAGAAAATTTGCAACAATATAGAGGGAGAGTATTGCATCAGAAAGATTCAACATACAGAGATAAAATAGAAGAATGTAGGAGATACATACCTGAGTTCTTTAGTGGAAAAACCAAAAAAAGAAAAAAAAATTATAAGGCCTTATTAAGTTGAAATAATTGACTTTGTACTTGAAGTTGCAAAAGTATACTTTTCTCAACAACCGGAGAAGGAAAGATTATAGAACTGGAACCACTTGCTTGATCTTCTGTAGCGAAGATTGACGGAGAAATAGTAGAGGTTATGGTTGATGATGATGATAAACGAATGATGTTGGTTAGACCACTACAAGAAAATCATCTATTACCAGCGGAAATTGATAATTTTTAGGCAGTTTTCGAATTTTTTGGCAGTTTTCCAGCTGAAAAAATTCCGTCGATAAAACACGATAGGAAAATAAATTCTGGCGGCTTTTTCCGGAGGAAAATAATTCTGGCGGCTTCCCGTGTCCGTGTGCGCCCGTGCCAGCCTAGCAGCCCGCTCGCTCCCACACCTGGAAGTTCGCTCCCGTGCCCGTGTGCGCCCGTGCCAGCCCAGCAGCTCGATCTTGCGCCCGCGCCAGCCCAGCAGCCCGCCCGCTCCCACACCCACGCCTGCCAAGGGTTTCGAACATGGGTGGATTGGGGAGTATTTCAAACACCCAACCAAATTGGTAAATACATTTTAAGTGTTAAGTTTTTATATTTAAACTATATTTTAACACAAAATCAAGTTATTAAATAAAATTAAATATACTAATTAATTTAATTATAAAAGTAAAAAAGTAATAATTAATATAAAATAAAAATTAATAATTTCTAATTAATTTTAAAAAGAAAATTAATTAAAATAAAGAATTATAATCAAAATTTAATTAAAACAAATTATTAACTTAATAATTAATTAAAATACTACGAAAATTACTAATTAAAAAAAATAAAAATTAAAGCGGTGTGGGACTAAAACATAAAAGAGAGGGAGAAGGAAAGCGGTGCTAATTTTAGTTATTTAAATTATATAATTAGTTAAGTAGTTAATTTAATAATAAGTTAAATTAGTTAATTTAACTAATTTATATTAACTAATTAAATAAATAATTAAATTAATTTATATTTATTTATTAATTTGTTAATTTAATTATTTACCTAGAAAAATTGAAATTATGTCAGAAATCCGCCGGAAATCTGTTGAAAATCCACCAAAAATCTATCAAAAATACTTCACTAAAAATCTGTCAGAAAGCTTTCTAATATACACCGGAAATATTCCGCTAGAAATCCGTCGAAAATTTGCCAGTAATTTGCATTTTTCCTGCATTGTCTCTTCGTACTCATGTCTAGGACTCTTTTATATGGAGAATGAAATTCTACTTATAATATTTTAAGAGCAACATTTTTAATAAATTTGGGCCAAAATTGCATAACACTCCACAAATTTCCTATGTTAAATTCTTTGATCATAGATCGTTTATTTAGTATTTAGGCGATTTAATAACCTTATAATTAAATGACCTTGGGCTCATTAGATTCATCTCACTGAACCACTAGACTTGAATACAAGCATGCAATGTTTCCAACTATAATTCATGTCTTATTTGGGCTAATGTGGACTTAGATTATATCATCTTTTTGTGTCGTTATATAATCTTTTTGTGTCATTAGTTCGTCTAGTCGAGATATTCAGTTACACTATAAATATGTTGAAATAAGAGTTCATATGATCCTAAATTTAATTCCTCAAAATTTCAATATAAAATAATGCATTGAGATCCTTATAGATCAACTGAAATTTTTGAAGCGACATCAAAAATTTTATCTGAAATGGTCAACCATGATCATAATTTTTCTTCATGTAACTAATTTTATTTATTAGATAACCTATTGTCTGCATTTTTGCTGGTATGTTGATGTCATCAAGATGGGAGTTCAATTAATTTCATAGATAAAATTAGTTTTTTAATATGTCATCACATGGGACAGCTTAAATCAATATAGATGATGTCATAACATTACATAACATATGTCAATGACCCAAACATTTTTGTATTTTAATAAATTTGATTTGTATTATTTTATAGTAATTGGTCAAATCAATAATCTAACTAGTAGTTTGCATGCATGTATAAAATATTTTTTTAATTTAATAAATTTAATTACTTCAATTAAATACTTGTAAAATTTATTCAATCATATTCACAATAAAAAATAATATCTTTAATAATGAGGATATATTATACTAATAAATACTATAGATTTCTACTATAAATTTATGTCACATGTGGTAATATAAAATAGATCAATGAGATGTAGGTCTTCAGAAAAATATATGAATTAAAGCATGGAAGGAGGAAACAATATTCAAACAAATAGATATTATTATTATTTTTGTATATGAAACTGAAAGAAAGTTAATTATTTTTTTTTACTTTTACTTGTTACAAGAAAATTAATGCAGCTTCAATAAAAATTCCAATATTATGAGATATTCTTCCAACTTGAGCACAAACTAATTAGCATTCTGATGTATATATTCTTGAGATTTCTATTAATTTCTTTGATGCTGAATTTGCAGGTGATGAAAATGAGAAACTAAGTTTGATCAAACTAGCAAGTCTCATAGAAATCTCTTTGAAGAGAGGCACTAGAGATCTCAATCTTCAGAATAAGCTGATGGATGAAGTGGATTGGCTGCCAAATTCAATAGGAAAACTTTCATTTCTTACTACTCTTAACCTATCTGAAAACAACATACTTTCCATTCCTGCCACAATAGGATCTTTTTCTTCCCTAAAAACTCTGGACTTTCGAGCAAATCGAATAACCGAGCTCCCCAACTCCATTGGTGATCTCCTCAGCCTATGCTACCTCAACCTGAGAGGCAACCAGCTCACTTCACTTCCCCCTACTCTTGGAAAACTAGTAAATCTAGAAGAGCTTGACCTCAGCTCAAATAGGCTTTCCAGTCTCCCAGATTCAATTGGTCATCTCATCAACTTAAAGAAGCTAAACGTAGAAGCAAACAATATTGAGGAGCTCCCTCACACCATTGGAAACTGCAATTCACTTTCAGAGCTTCGAGTGGACTACAATAACCTCAAATGCCTTCCTGAAGCAATTGGTAGGCTTTCATCTTTAGAAATCCTTTCAGTGAAGTATAACAACATCAAGGGTTTACCAACGACAGTGGCTTCCCTCTCCAAGTTAAAGGAGGTTGACGCCAGCTTCAATGAGCTTGAATCAGTCCCTGAGAGCTTATGCCTTGTGACAACACTTGTGAAGCTTAATGTAGGAAGTAACTTTGCTGATCTCCAGTCATTACCAAGGGCCATTGGCAACCTTGAAATGTTAGAGGAGTTAGATATTAGTAATAACCAGATCAAAGTGCTACCGGATTCTTTCGGAATGTTGACACAGCTCTGTGTTCTTCGAATGGAAGAGAATCCTTTAGAGGTTCCTCCCAGACATGTTGCAAAGATGGGAGCACAGGTAACTCTTACCGTTAAAAAATGTTTTCAACTTGTCTTTGATTTTTTGATATCAAATATGCTGTTACTGTAATTGGAATAGGCTGTGGTGCATTACATGTCTGAAATGGTTGCAAGGAAGGCAGTAAGGTCTCCTGCAGCAAAGTTCAAGAAGAAATGCTCTCAGTTCAGCTACTTCTCAAACTCAAGTAAAAGGAAGCCTGGTCACCATGATATTGGGAAGTTTTAGGCTTTGTTTGGGACGGCTTTTCTATTGCTTTTTAAAACCGTTTTTTAGTTTAAAAATTAAAAATTTTATATTAAAAAGCTGTTTTAAAAAGCATTAAAAAAGTCGTCCCAAACGAAGTCTTAATTTTATAAAAACATTATAAAGGTTTGAATCATTTGCTTAATCTATTCTCATTTTTCTTTCTTTTGAGTCTTACAACTGCAATGTCTTGCAGGGATCTAAGATCTATATACTGTAGCACATGATAATCTTCTGGAGAGTAAGATCATAAGGAAGAATTAGAGAGTCCTCCTCACAGAAGTTGTGCTGCAGAATATAATTACTAATTTCATATTACTAATTTACATTCACCCAAGCAATCTTGGATAATAAAATATAACTGTGAATACCACTGCATGAAGAACCATGCATTCTTTGTAAATTATCTTCCATGCTCTAGTTAGCTTTCCAGTTGAAACACTTGCTTTCTGCATTAAAAAAGTAAATTTTGCATGGAAAAGACTTTGAATGGAAGAAACAGACAATAAACTGAGCAGTAAAATCAACCAGTTGATGAAATATACTTACATGATTTACTATTATATTACTGTTTTGAAAGAGAACTATAGGAATTGAAGCATCTGAATATGTGTGTGGTCTATATATATATATATCTATACACGTATATACATACGTATGTACGTATGTACATACGTATGTACGTAGATACATATGTATGTACGTAGATACATACATATATATATATATATAAAGTTATAAAAGTAATGCATATATGCATGCAAATAAATAAATAAATAAATAAATAATAAACTAAATAAAAAAAAATTCTAAACCCACTAAATGCCTCCTCACTTGTTCATTCTCTCACTCCCCCTCTCGAAGCCACTCATCCATTGTCTTTTCTTCTTACTTTCTATGACTCGCTCTTTTTTCTTATTCCTTTCTACTTCCTATTCTCCTCTTCCTTTCAATCTCAATACCTTTCTCAAACACATTGATCTCTTTCTTGCATGTACATGATTGACCATACCACATGAATTGCAAACAATTAACAATGCACATGCATGTAAACGAGCATGCATGCATGCAAGACATCATACATGCATATCCGGATTTGTGGTGGATTTGCAACGGACTTACAAATAAGACGACGAATACTTCTGGGAAAAAAATTTCCACCTCAAATCACCGACTTTCCTATAGTGTGTGCTCACACCTACGTGTACAAGTACTTGTATTCTTGTATATGCATTAAGTGGTCGTGCATGCATTCAATCACAACTACATGCATGCATGATATGTTGTGCTTGTAAATGAATGATTGCACAAACAAATGATAGGCAGTGCATATAATCATTAATTAATGCCCATTGTTCTAACACCAAGAGATACCATGCACGTTATGCATGCCTTCATGCCTTTTAGTGCTTTGTTAGAGCCTACTATTCTCGTGCTTTCTATTATCCAAACATTAATATCTAAGAATTTTCATGCACTCCTTTGAAAGGAGCCGGGAGGAAATTCAAATTCTCTTCAATGTTATGCATCACCAACTGCCTTTTGGAGTAGGACAAAATATATAGCATAAATTATTGCCATAGTGCATTATGCATCACATGCATGTAAGCCTTTGATGGTCTGATTGGAGCCAATTTAAAAGATGAAATATTTCAAAAATCACTCTGTCATTTCAACTAATTTTTAATTCTATAAAAAAAGATTAATTGATACCCTAGTAGAGCAACATGTAAAGTGAGGCCTTCACTTTAAGAAAGATACATAATCCTAATATCACGGCGCCCCAAAATTTAAAGTGAAAGAATTTCTTTTATTCTTATTTTTTCATATTATTATCTTTTTAATCTATTTTTATTCATTCATCACTCAGATGGATAAACATTCAGAGTTGGTTGATTGTATTAAAAAAATAAATATCAATGAAAAACATAGTTCACATTACTATACTAGTCAATATTTATATTATATCAATACAGTCCAAAATAATATATATAATAGCCTTTATAGACTATAAAAGAATATACATAAGCCAGAAGAATCGAAAGAAAACTAAAATATTATTATAGCTATGCTTCAATACATAGGCTCCTTACATTTACCTGAAATCATGTATAACCACGTAATAAGCATGAAAATCCAGCAAGTAATAAAGTCATACAATTGAAATCAATATAAGATAAAATAGAAACAGTATTCTTTAAATCATATAAGAAAATCTATAAATCAATATATATGCTATATGTATCGGTCACATATATCAATCAATCATTCTATATTAATCAATACATCATATTCATACATGACATCAGATTCAAACTAATAGCAATATTATATTCTTGTATAACTCAACCATATCAATCATTTTAGTACATATTACATTGCAATCTTATCATGTCAAATCATAGTACAACACTTTTCGACCCAATTCTAGTCTGCATTTTTTTCTACTTATTTTACCCAAAAATTCTTATATAAATATTTAACCTGTGAAAATACAATAAAATTATATCAAATTGTTTAGAATGAAAAAATCTATAATATATAAAAAATTATGTGGTGAAAGATTACGTAATCATGAGATAATTCCTTTTTGACATATTTAAGAGAGAAAAATCTATAGAAATCAAAATCATCGAAAACAGGAGTAAGAGGATAGTTGCTTACAATGATCAAAATATTTTTACAAAAGAAAGGATGGATGAAAACAACAAAAAATTATCTTTCTCTCTCCTTTGTCTCCCCTCTTCCTCTCCCTTCACCCTTTCCTTCCCAATCAAGTCACCGTTGAAATGAGGGAGGTGGAAGCATTGGAATACTTTAATGCTTATGTTTAGAATAAAAATATTGTTAGTTGCCTAGTGTCACAGTGCTCATATCCAGCGTTGTAGCACTACATGTCAAATCCAGAATGACTGTAGGACAGAGATTCAAATGCCGCAGCGGCATTTTCTATCATTGTAGTGCTCTCAAACCTAGCAACATAGCACTCAAAAGTATAACGCGGAAGCGTTCCAGTTCAAACATAAATTAAAAAATTTATATTTTAAAACACTTTTTTATTTTTGGATTGCTACACCTAATCCCAAGATAAGAAACAATAAAAGGCCCAAATGGCTGGTTGCAGTGTATCAACTTGCAAAAGGTATCCTGGGATTAATAATTCAATTATGAGCATCTTCAAGATATTTAACTTTGCATTTACATATATAAGGACTTTAAAGCTTTTGATAAAAAAGATAAATCCAACCAATATTCTTCTTAAGAATTATCCTATATGACAAGATTATCATTTCTACCTTTTGACCTTCATTAAATCTCCAAGCTATAAGTTCCACCATTGGAGCTTCCTTAAATTTCTAAGTTGTAAGCTTGACCAGCTGTTGGTGATTACAAATTATGATTTTATGAGATTATCACTACAGTTAATCTCTAAGAAAAATACAAGTACTCCAAGGCCCTTTAGTTTGATGATGCATTTAATTCTTTGTCATATTAAAAATCAAGCAAGATAATTTAAGCATCTTCAACTCCTATGAGGGGTATGGTTAGTGTAAATCATAGTTAAAGGCGTCTCACTATCATAGCCTTTAAAAAAGTTAAAAGAACAAATACTTTTGGGCCCTTTAACCTTGACGATGAATTCATTTCTTAGATTTTTTATGTTCATTTTTGTCTCGAATGTCACCAAACTTAACATTTTCTTAGCTCAATATGGATTGATTTGATGGGCATTGGTTATGTATTATCAAAGAATGTTAATTAAAAAGACCATTTAATTTATGTAGTTACTATCATCTATTTGTGCATAATGATTCCCTTTGTAAGTGTGCTAAAAATCCCATAGATATTAGTGCTCTCGAGTCTAAAATCTCATCATTAGCACAATTAATCCCTCTCCCTCAAATGGTTTCTATAAATATTACTATTTTGATGCTTTCTTCATATTTTTCTCCAAACCAAACATCTCCCTAAGAAAGTCAATAATGATATTAACATAATGAGTTACCTATTGTGTATAATCTAAATGGTCCTATTTTATGTGAGGGTAACTTTTAATTAGAGGTAGTTCTTACTCCTAATTGTTATCTTTCATCATTACTTAAAAATAATTTTATGCCTAATATCTTAAGAGCTCGGATGTATCAAAGTTTTGTTATTGATAATATTAGATCAAAAGATAGTCTCCCTTTATATTCTATTGTTTACTTCGTGAAGGTTTATATGATTCATTAAGATATATAAAGACAAGAATAAACAATACAAGAAGATCCCACATTACATTAAACCTTAATTAGCAGTCCTTCTACAAGGGATGGTAATTTCAAGTACTATGTTTCTTTTTTTCTTTTTCTTTTCAGGCAAAGGTCAATTCTATGTATCACCTTTTCACTTATTTCTCTTCTATTTCTCTTTTTCTTACTTCCTTTTTGGACTTAGGTTCCCACTTCTATGTCGTTGTTTGAAGTATGAAATTATTCCCTTTTATGTTGTAGGCACAAAAATTGAGCTATCATCAACAACCATTCACTCAAAGAGGCATTCATTTTAGGAGGACTCGACTCTCTCAACAAATGTTAACCCTAGATACAACCATATATTTTCCTCAAATAACCCTATCCAAACCACTGGAAGCAAACACATATAGAGTCTAATATGATGGTTCCATTAATTGCATTTGTCATTAGTTCATAATAAATCAACTTAAAAGACTAGTTTCTCACTATGAGAGGTACGCCCCTTGTTTGAGGCACTCTCCTTCATTGATTGGCCCAAGATGACCATTATGGAGGGCTTCTCCAAGCACTTGTCCCTAAGGACTGGCCTAGGGTACTAGGCAAAGGCATCCCGAACCACATTAAAAATAGATGGTCATGTGTATCTTTCATCCTAGCCCACATGACTGTGTCAAATTGTACTTGTCAAAATAAATCATATATTTTCTATATCGTTTTAGGTTTAACATTTCATTTAGCTCTCTTAACAATATCCATATAAATAAGGTGTTAAGAAAAATCTTTTGGAGTTCCTATCATTTTAAGTTTTTAACTATTCACAGAGGTTGTTTTGTTTATAATATGCTATCCATCTTAATTGATTACCCCCTCATATTATCTTGCTTTAGCTAGCCAAACTTGTTAGTAAGGTCAAGTGCCGCCCATTGATAAATTTTAATCTAATAATTATAATCTAATAAAATTTTAAAAGAATTATAGAATTTCCACGCTTCAGTCATTTAGGACCACACATGATTTAGAGCATCAAAGTTAATTTGGGTCCTAACATGACTTTATCAACTTACTAAGGAGTCATAATGAAGAGTAATATATTTTTTTTTCGTTTCAAAAACTAATCTAGGACATTTTTAAGGTCGGAACTTTTTAGATTTTTTTTAACAATCAAATATATTAATGTCTGATAATTATATAAAAATTATTGTCAAAATTTTAAATATATTAATCAAATGAAAGTAATCATTAATATGTCAATGAACTGCTTATAATGAATACAATTTCATTTATTTTCTATGAAGAAAAAATGGGGAAAAAATCTTTTAGAAATAAGAAGTAAACATTTAAGAGAACCGTTTATTGGAACTCTAATTTCCATTCTGCAGATAAGGACAGAAACTTTCCTTCATTCATATCGTCCAACTGAATAATTAAGCTTTTAAAATATGAAAGAAGCAATTATAATTATATTTTTCCAAATAAAACTCTTTATTTTATAAAATAGAATATAGTATTATGCATATTGTAATTAAACACCTCAAAAAAAGTTCTAAATAAAGCTTCTTGCAATTAAGGAATCTCATTATGGACACATTCAATATTTTCAGAAAAGCCCAATGAAATGTTATAATTTCAACAAAATTTTAAGATATTTTCCCACAATATTAATGTCAGTAATTCCAAATTTGGCAATAAAAATATTTCAAAATTTCATAGAATGAATAGAATCTTTTCATTATCTCTCAAGATATCTTCTTACCAAAAAAAGGACATTTAATCTGATTATTTAAAGTCCCCCAAATACAAATAACTTACCCCCTCATTCTCATCAATAGTATAAAGCATGTCATCCTCCTCTCTTCCTCAATTCAATCCCTTAACACCAATACAAGACACCATTAATCATCATAGTATTGATCGCTTCATTCTTCCGCAACAAACCCAATTGCCTCCCATTTTTGTTGATTATATTCCAAATCAATCCTTTTATTCCAGTTCACCGACGCCCGAATCCAACGTCATGAACGAAAAACTTGATTTCAACAAACATCAAAGTATCTCTCACCCTCCTCAAGACATATATCACCTCATGAATCAAAGTTCAGTGAGCAAGAGCAAATTCAATGTTCTTGGAGACCTTGTCAACCATGATTGGGAGGCTGTGAGGTATTTTTTGAAATGTCAAGTTCGATGCGGTGGCGATGTTTCAAGAATCTATAAGTGTAACTTTTGTGGCCATGAGTTCCCAAATGCTCAAGCTTTTGGAGGACACATGAGCTCTCATAGCAAGACGAAGAAAAGCTTGCCAAAGAAGACGAATAGAGCTCGAAAAGGATCTTTCAATTTTTGCTCTAGAAACGAAAGTAGGTTGAGGATGGCAAGAGGAATGATGAAGGACTCGTTGAAGGAGAGTTTAGAGAGTGAGGAATCTATAAATGGTGAAATTGTAGAGGAGAATGGCGAAGAGTGGTTCCAATATCTCAATTCTGATGCTGAATAATTATGCTGGTATATATGGTCGAGTTCAATGGAAGAGATGATTTCTTCCTCTAGATTATATATAGTTTGTAGCTTTTGTTTTCTATGACTTTGGTAGGGAAACATAAAGTGTTTTATTAATGAAATCAGATAGTCATTTATACATGATAAACTTGATTTCATTTGGATTTCTAATTTATAGGAAGATATTGTTTCATAATGGAGATATTATGAAAAAATATGTCAGTGAAACTAAAAGGGAAGTTCTATTTGGGATTATTTTTATTTTTATTTTTAAAAATAAATCAAGCTATTTTTAAAAATAACAAACAAAATGATGTACTTTGAGTGTTTTTAAAGCAATTTTCATATGCTGCCATTAGTGTTAGAAATCAATATTATTGTCATCGCCTCAATACCTGTCATTGTTCATGTCTTGCCATTTGCCAATGACCGCCACTACCACCACTGAAGTAAATTCCTTTGATATTTTATAAAAGTTAAAATAACATATTCTAATGATATCAAAAAGTTTAATTTCATATCAAAATATAAAATAAAATAATAAGATAAAAATGATCCCAAATTACCTTAAAGTTATTACTATTTCTTTGCATAAAGTTGTGTGATAGTTAAATATTTGTTTTTCCTAATTTCTTAAGGAAAGTGAGGAGTTGAGTGCATTTTAAAAATTTAAAAGAGAAGAATTGTTGAAGTAGTTTATCATTAAGAATTGCACTAACTATTTGCAGTTAAGCTAATTCACATGTTTGTATTAGTATGTTTAGAATTTGTGATGCCTTAGATATATTCCTTATCTTTATTTATTTCCTTTATTGATTGTTAGAAAAAGAAACTAAGCAATTTTATCGAGTTTTCCAATCCCCCAAAAAAAAGAATCGCAACAGTTATTTGGGGCAGTTTCAAAACAGCTGTCAGAACTCCTATTTCGCACCGGTTTTGACCACTTCTATTTGGACCGGTTTTTTCCAGTGCAAATAGCACCGGTTTTGACCAATGTTTAAATCCCACCACCTTCCCGATCTTATCAGCAATTCGATGCTCTCATGTTGCCCTAATTCCCTCTTCTCTCTTGTTTCGTGCATTATGTGACCCTTAGCCTTCGATTGGAGCAAAAGATTATGTCGAAGCTCTGTCCGCTCGCTCATCCCGGTCACGCGATTCTACTTCTTCCTCTCCTTGGCCGGTTTGTCCCCAATCCTGAACTCTCACGCTCATGTAAGCATGCGGTCCTACTCCATCCATCCCTAACTATGGTTTCATTTGAAATACTTTTATCATCTTTTTTTTTTTTTACTATTCTTTTGTGGATTCAGTAGAAATGCTTATGTAGCTTTATGGTTTCATTCTTATTGTTGTGCTCTTTCCAATATTCCTAAGAGTAACCTAAACCATGCCAGTATAGGCATATACAAGGGCTTATAAGGATTTGTGCTGATAAAAGGATCTGTTGTTTAGATCATTCTGCTAGAATCGATCTTTTTCCTTCTTCTGAATTTAGCAACAAGGCTTCTATGGTTTCCAGTATGCAACTAGTTTGCATTGTCTTGTTATGTAATCCATTAGGGTTCTTTCATTTCCTTCTACTCACATAAAAAGAGAGTATGATAGATGATTTCTATGCATACAAATCTCTCTAAAAATGGTACATTAAACTTACAAATTTCTTTTTTTTATTTTGGATGATTGTGATTGCTGGTAAAGTATCTAAATAATAACTTCCTAAAAATATTTATTATTATAATAAAGGTAATAGCTATTAAGCTTATAATTATTAAATTCATAACTATTATAGTTCAACTCACAATATAAAAAATTTAAAAAAAAAATTATTTTCAACTTTTAATTATAAATAAAAGTTAATAATTATAAATAATTTAAATAAAATTGAATATATGTATAATGATATTTTTTAACTCAAGTAATAATTTTTTATGTCATTATTTAAATTAAAATTCTTTCTTTCTACAGAAAACGCACACCTAAATTGCATTTTGTATGGAAAATGCAGAGTATGATTGCGTTTTCTATTGAAAATGCAAAGCCCAATCGGGTTTTCCATGCAAAACGCCATATTGCTTTGGGTTTTGTTCAAAAACGGGATTATTACTATTCACGTGGATGCTCTTTTTTAATTTTTTTTTATTTTATGCTCCTAATCCTAAAACTTTTAGTAACTATGCTCCATTTGAAAATTTGCCCTAGAATTATTTTGGATTTTTTTTTTTTAAATTGTAGAAAATCTAGTTGTGGAAAACTCATCAGTTTTCATCATAATTTTTTTAAGAAAATAACACAAAAAGTTGAGCCAAACCTAAATATAACAGCTACTTGCAAAATAAAGTAACTAAAAAGTAATCCTAATTAATCTCACAATTCATTTGGTTAATTGAAATTAGAAAACTCATTCTGGAATAGCGATATTTACAAAAAAAAAAAAATTATTTTATATGGTGTTTAATTTTAATTTAAAGTTAAAAAAGACAATTAAAACTTCTCAAATATAATGATTCCAGTTTTCTCTTATAACATAAACGAAAATAGAATCATCAACTTTTAAAATAAATTTCCTTACTACAATCAATCAAAATGATCCCACAGTATTCTTGTTGAAGCTAACCTTGGTTTTTTCTTCCACATGTCAATGTGAGAATCTTATATTACCAATTGAGTTCAATTGAATGGTTGTGCCTTATACTTGGAGCTTTTATTCATACGGTGATGGGACGGGAGAACCGTCTGGTTAAGTACTGGGTACCCATCGGTACCGGGTGCCGGTACCGAACTGGATACCCACTAATACGGTGACATGATGTATTTTTATTGATCTCCGGACGCCCTCCACACTCCGCACGGAATAATTCTTCTTATATACTTGACACATGGAGATTGGAAGCAAGCTGTAGCTTCCAGTGGAATCTTTTCTTGTCAGAGAAATTTTTCTGTCAAAATATTAGTCACTGTCAAATGTCCTCTGATTTGTAGGAAGCCTTGCCATCCTTTGCTTCCTAGCTTTCTATTGATTTAGAGGAAGCCTTGCCATCCTAGCCTTTTAAAGAGACTTGAATACCACTTATTTATTTCACATGATTCAATACTCTTAAACTAAAAAGTCTGTTAAAAAATAAAATAAATAAAATAAAAATAAAAACTAAAAAGTCTGCTTGACTATTATTTGTGTAATCATTTGATGTCAGTGAGAGTTATATGATAATATGAAAGAATCTTATCATTTTGTTTTCTTGTTACTATCAAGGATATATGACTCATCATGTTTTGCAATTTGATATGATTGCACAAGCATAAAATTGAATGTTATTATTATTATTTTTTTGTGATATGTTGTGTCCAGGAGTATTCGCGGCGGTAGAGAAATATAAAGTTTATCGTCTTAGCATTATATTAATGGCGATAGAGAAATATAAAGTTTAACATCTAAGCTTTGTACGAAGATCCAACATACAATTAGATAAAAAAATAGGGTGTAGTGTTCATAAGTGACACCATAGTTTTTTACTTGGAAACCCCTTAAAAGGAGGAAAAACTATAGGGCTTGGCCTACTTTGAATGAATCTTCTAGTGTTTATAATTGATTACAAATAAGACCCTTCCTTGGGGGAAGGCATTGGCTTGATGTAGCAAATATACATCATATAGAATGCATTACAAGTTGAAAATTGGAAGAATCAATATAAACATATTTGTTTAGTCTACAGGATCATAGTCGGTGAGCGACGGAGGTCGAAAAGACTGTAGTTGGGTGGCGGTAGTTGGAAGGACCGTATTTGGCAGGCAACAGAGGTAAAAAAGATAATAGTCTGGCGACGGAGGTTGGAAGGACCGTAGTCGGCGGGCGATAGAAGTTTGAAAGATCGAAGTTTAGTGATGAAGGTCAGAAAAACCATTGTCTGGTGACTGAGGTTCGAAAGATTATAGTCAGTGGGCGACGGAGGTCGAAAAGATTGTAGTCGGCGAGCGATAGTTGTCAAAAAGACCATTGTCTTGTGACGAAGGTCAAGAGGACCATAGTCGGCTAGAGACAGTTGTAAGAAAGACTATTATTTGGCGACGAAGGTCGGGATGATCACAGTCTGGCGACTGTGGTAGGAAGGACCGTAATCGTGGGGCGATAGTGGTCAGAATGACTATTGTCTGGCGATGGAGGTTGGAAGAACCGTAGTTGGCAGGCAATGATTATCAGGAAGATTGTTATATGGTGATAGAGGTCAAAAGGGTCGTAGTCGGCAAGCGATAGTGATTAGAAAGATCGATGTCTAGAAAAGGAGGTTGGAAAGATCGTAGTCGGTGGGTGATAGAGGTTAGAAAGACTATAAATGATGGGTGATAGTGGTCAAAATTACCGTTATCTGGTGATAGAGGTTGGAATGACCGTAGTTTGGTGGAAGTCGGAAGGACTGTAGTGGTCAAAAAAATAGTTATCTAGTGATGGAGGTCGGAAGGAATGTAGTCGGTGGGCAACGAAGGTTAGAAGAGCAATAGTCGATGGGTGATGGTGGTTAGAAAGATCGTTGTCTGGTGATGGAGGTCGGAAGGACTATAGTCGGGGACAGTGGTTAGAAAGACCATTGTCTAGTGACGAATTGAAGGTCAAAAAGACCATAGTTGGTGGTTGGGTGGAAGTCTGGCATTAGTTGGTGGACACGCAAAAGCATAGTAATAGTCTAGCGATGGTTAGTGGTCCAATGATGGTCGAGGAGGAGTCCGGTGGCATGAGAACTCTAGTTTCTCTCTCTTCCTTACTTGGAACCTCCCCCCACAATGAAGAATGTGAGATTTATTTATAGTGTTTGGGGAGTAGCATAGTCAGTAAATAGGAGGGAGATCAAGGGTATGTTGGGAGTGGTTTGAATGGACGACTGATATTGATCCACTTGATTGTGGACCGTTTATTGGGTATTTGAATGTCTTAATGATATCAAAATTTGACGTTCATGGGCTCGTTAGATTTGTCTCGTCGAGCCGCTCGATTCGACTATAAGCATGTCACATTTAAAAACCATTTGGTTATCCATTTTATAGTTTGAACCGTCCAAATGCTCATCCGATCTTTGATTTGGTCCCATTTGGGCTCGGATTGAGTCAAATTTGATGACGTTAGGTTCTTCTTTTCGAGAAGTTCAGTTCGACTATAAGTTTGCTAAAATCATAGTTCATATGGATACGAATTTAATTTTGAAAGTTTCCAACTCAATTTTGCCTAGAGAATCGTGACAGCCAAGATAAATTTTTTATGATATATCAAGTACAAAATTAAGATCAGCAAATTCTAAAATTTTTACAATTGAGATTTTTAATATTCACCAAAATATTGCACTTACTTTTAGAGAAACCCCTTAATACAAAATTTGTAACAAGAAGCGATCAGTCGCAAGAGCCATAAAAAATTATTATTAATTGTAATTATCTCTGAGATGAAACCAACAAATTTAGTAATCAATAGTTCTCTCCCTTCTTCTTTCTGTTGAAGGGGTAATTACTTATTAAGGATTATTCCAACATGAATCCTTAAACCCAAATCTAACCAAATCATAATCTTCAAGGGAAATTTGATTATATCAAATTGTCAATTTAAATAACTATTATACCAAATACAACCATTTAACGAGTACACACCTACATTAAATCATTTGGAATTTTACTAAAAAATTGAGTTGGAAATCTATCATAAATTTCAATATTTGAATGAGATTTTGATGAATAAAAGTAGAATGACGCTAGTTTTTAAAATAACAAAGATTTTAAAGCTATTCATTAAGGTTTCGTTTGGGATAGCTTTATTACTGCTTTCTAAAAAAAAATTTAATAAAAAATTTTTAAATTTGAAATTTTTATTCTAGAAAACTACTTTAAAAAACAATAAATAACCTATCCCAAAGAAAACCTAAATTATCATTCCTTTTATTTTTTTGTAGTAGGCTTCACATGAATCACAATAGTCTTTAATTAGTACCTTTATTAAAACACTCGCTTCTACAAAATTTTGATAGGTTTCATACATTCCTTTCCATTAATTCATGGTTACTCAATTTAACACTCAACATATATAAATTGCCAATTTTGCACTGGACAACTATTTTTCTTCCACCCATTATTTCAATAATAATAAATCAAATTCAAAGAAAAGAAGCAATGCACATTCCAAATTAATTCAAATATTAAAAATCACTCTACTCTCCTTAAGAAAAAATTATTACACCATAGGCCTTCAATGCAGCCATACATGCATATAATGACCAAGTTCATCTCCCTATCATAAATCAGAATTTCCTCACCATTCCTTTCCAAATATTTCCTTCTAATTCCTCTCTCCATTTTTTTCCTTATTTAACAATCTCTTTACTTAGTTTCCAACTCTAATATATACACTCTCTCTCTCTCTCTCTCTCTCTCCCTCCAAGCTTCCATATGTTTCTATAAGTACTGTAAACTCCAAGCTTCCATTGCTTCTTTTTCATCTTCTTCAAAAAATGAGAAGATCTGATCAACAGAAAGGATATTCTTCACAATCAAATTCAACTGCATGGCATGTTTGTTCTTATTGCAATAAGGTTTATTCAACCTTACAGGCATTGGGAGGCTACCAGACTACACATAGGAAGGAGATTGAGGAGATGACAAGGCAATATAGAAAGAAGTAGCATAGAGGGAACAAGAAGGCAGTCATAGCTATGGAGGAAAGCTCTATGAATCTGGAACTTACTTTGGGTAATGGTGATGGTGGGTTGGATTTGTCTTTGAGGCTTTGAGGTCGATTGTTGTTAGTCATTTTATTAGGTGTTGGGGAACTCATTTAGTATCTAAATGTTTGCAGATTATTACCACATGGATTTATTTAGTTTGTTTTGTTTGTAGTTGTTTTGGCATTATTATTTTATTGGGTGAATTACATACATATTGTTCTATAACATATGTGAGGAAAACACATATCATATTGTATTTATATGTTTAATATCTAATTTTTATATAATATTTGAGTGTCTCAATTGCATCATATATATATATATATATATAATGTGTGGGAGTTGCAAAAAAAAATATCGAGAGTATACTATACATATTTGTTTGGAGTGTTTGTAATTTTTTTATAAAAAAGATTTTGAAGTTGCTACAAAAAATAATTTTTAAAATATTTTAAGAATTATAAATATGATTTAAAAAAAATTAATTAGTAACTTTCTTCACTAGCATACTTGGTTGCAAAAAAACATCTTCTCATCATTTTTTTTTAAAAGTAATGAAATAATAATAACGAAACAATAAATATTAAAAATGTTATATATATATATATATAATATATGATGCAATTGGGACACTCAATATTATATAATAAATTCCAACGCTATCGAATAGACCTCAAAACCTCAAAGACAAATCCAACCCACCATCACCATTACCCAAAGTAAGTTCCAATTCACAGAGCTTTCCTCCACAGCCATAGCTGCGCCTTCTTGTTCCTCTCTATGCTTGCTTCTTTCTATATTGCCTTCTCATCTCCTCAATCTCCTCCTATTTGAGTTAGTGGCTCCCAATGCATGTAAGTTGAATAAATCTAATTGCAATAAGAACAAACATGCCATGCAGTTGAATTTGATTTGAAAATATCCTTTATGTTGATAGATACTTCTCATTTTTGAAGAAGATGAAGAAGAAGCAATGGAAATTGGAGTTTACAGTACTTATAGAACATATGGAAGAGCAGAGAAGAGAGAGAGAGAGAGAGAGAGAGAGAGAGAGAGAGAGGAGGAGAAGAGAGTAGTATATATTGAGTTTGAAACTAAAATAAGAGATTGTTAAATAAGGAAAGAATGGAGAGAGGAATTAGAAGGAAATATTTGGAAAGGATTGTGAGGAAAATCTGATTTAGATAGGGAATGAATTTGGTCATTATATGCATGTATGTATTTGCATTGAAGGCTCTGGTGTAATAAATTTTTCTTAGGAGAGCAGAGTGAATTTTAATATTTGAATTAATTTGGAATGTGCATTGCTTTTATTTTTCTTGAATTTGATTTTATTTTTATTAAATAATGGAGTAGAAGAAAAAATAGTTGTCCACTAAAAATTGGCATATATATATATATATATATATATATAATTTTTTAATATTAATTTTTTAATTATTATTATTTCATTACTTTTCAAAAAAAATTTGACTAGAAGATGTTTTTTGCAATCAAGTATGGTAGTGAAAAAAGTTATTATTTATTTTTTTAAAATCATATTTATAATTCTTACAATATTTAAAAATTTATTTTTTTGTAACAACTTTAAAATCTTTTTTATAAAAAAATTACAAACACTCCAAACAAATATGTATTGTGTTTCCATTTTTTTTTTTTTTTTTTCAACTCATTTAAACACATTATAATAAATTCAATCTTAAAATATAGTTTTTCAGGATAAACATTTCTGAAAAGTACAATCTGAAAATTATAAATCATAAAACTATTTCAAATTGGCTGTAAAAATTTATTTGAGATTACCTCAGCTTCTTATGAAGATAGATATGAAACTGTTAAGATAAATGTAGCTTTCTTTTAGTTCATATAAACATTATACAAGTATTTTTTTTTTTAATTGGACAACAGAAAAAATAATTTTCTGTTATATTTTTTTTGAAGCATTAAGAAAATAGTTCTCAAAGGAAAATGTGATTGGGATATGAAAAAGTAAAGCAGTTGTTAAGTCAATTAATTAAAATTATTCTTTTAAAAATTTTGCTAAAAATTTAATCAAAGCCTCTTCGTTTCTCACGCCTCAACTGCGACGGTCGCTTCACACCGCTACGCATCCAGCGTCTTCGCCGCCGGCGAAAGGGCCATGATCTACGTCGATGGCCTTCCTCTTACGAGCACCGACCCTTCTCTTAAGGTTTTCATCTCCTTCTCCTCCTCTTGCCTTTAAGAAATGTTAATTCGTTACTTACTTCGATTCGGCTCTTTTACGATTAGGGTAGCGAGCTCTTTTCTGCTTGAACATCCGACGCTTATCGCAGCTTCAAATCGCCTCAAGGCGATGCCGGAGAAAAATTCCCGTTCTCTCCAGCCAAGTACTTGTATGTGTTCCAGCGAGAGTATCATAATTGCGTTTAGATGCCCGTCGTTTTTATTTTTATCTGTCCTTCCGAGAGGATATTGCGATTATTATTTTTTTTTTGTGCAGTAGGGGTTTGGATAGAGTGTGGGCATGGAACCATGGTTTTTTACCTCCATCTTGATTGGAGGTGTTGAGTTCAAAAAATCAAAAAGTCTCCCTAATTTGGGTAATTTAAGGTAATGCTGCTTGCTAGGGATGATAATTATGTTGGAAATTGTGTTGGAAAGTTAAAGCTTGCTCGTTAATAGGTCTAATTTTAGTTGGCAGTAAGTTGAAAAAGATTTGCTTCAACTCAAAGACGGCTCGTTTGATGTTAGTTTGATTTTTCCGGAAATTGACTCAATATGTGTGCGTGTGCGCGCGTGTGTGTGAACTGAGAGAGAGAGAGATTTGAATCAGCTTAAAATCAATTGCTTTCTACTCAAGCTGAACTTTGCTTGAGTCATTCAAACTATTTATGTAACTTGAGGCTGATTCACTCGAACTTGACTCAATATTACCCCTACTACTTAAACTTTCTCCATACCCTGCATAACAAGGATGGATTTTGTAATTGTGAAGAGAATTTTGATGGAATTGGATCCATTCTTGCTTTTCATCAAATTTTTTCAGCGATCTTTTTTATTTTCTTATACATGAAGAATTGTTTTGTTTCAAGTGGTATTTATGATCATCATCAGTGCATGTATCATTCAATTTAGATTTCAAATTCTTTCATGAAATTCAAAATTAGTTTAAGTTTTGATGCTTGGTTAGTCGCCAACTATGCCTGGGACATGTATTGAATTTTTCAGTGGAGCTTTTCCTTCTACTTCATCTGTATATTTTGATTACCCTTATAATTGATGAACCTCCTTAACAATTTTGATTATGTTGAAAGAAGCTAAATTCTCTTCTAGACTTCTTTTAGGATGCATGGATCTCTATTGAATTAATACTTCTAATGCAATGTTACTTTCTAATCACTACTTACTAATCATGATGATCATCATAATTTTTAATATGGAGCTCATAGATGCAATAAGACTATGCAATAGAAGTGTTTAGAATAACCTAAACATCAAGTAGTACTTTAAAAAAATATATAATGATACATTTACTAGCAATTGTAAAATATAAATTATCTAATAAATAACTTATAACTTGATATAAATTTGAAGTTAAATGTGATATACATATCTAAGAAGTCAAAATTTAAATGTGAACTTGCAAATTGAAAATTTTAACAAATTTTGTCATGCATAGGAATTAACAAAAGATTAAAAGTAGCATAGTAGCTTGATGTAAAATAATAGAACTTCAAAATTGCATAAAATATATTTAATTCATTGCAAAAAATAACATTAAATACATAAAATATTAAATTTCATTTAACAAGTTCTAGAAAAATAGTTAGTCATTATAAACTCTTTTATTAATATAATCTCTGTATCCTTTAGATAGAATTCTTTTTTTCAAGAACTTAATATTTTTCTTAAGAGTTAATCTCATCTGCTCTTTCATTATAACAACAAATATAGATGTAGGTCAAGACGCACTAGCCTTCATTGTGGATGAACCTCTTGTTTGTACTTAGACCACTTGCGATTGACTTATGTTGATGCTCTTCTATTGTGGATGAAACATCTATCTATATATTATGTGATTCCATCCATTAATTCTTCCTCTAAATTTTCTTTGATTTACCTTTAGCACATATATATTTAAGTTTTTAAACTTCTTCTTAAGGTTCTAGATATAGGAAATGTTCTATAGGATTTTTCATCTTAAGGAATTTTAACCCTATGATAAATTAATTGATACTTCCTGTTCCATAACTTGATTTGAATGATCTTTTTCCACTGTGAACAAACATTTAAATATATTCTTTTTTCTAGTCTCTATCACCCTATTAGTATATTAACATAAATTTTGCTTCAACTTTTTTGTTCCTTGTTGTCAAACAACTAACTCTTTCTTTACATTTGAAGGAATCTTCTTGAATTTAGTCACATTATTTTTTTTGGATGTTCCAGAAGGACCAATAAGATGCTCATTGGCATGAGATGTATCTCCATTTGTCTCGTTATCACAATTAATACATATTTGGCAACAAGTATTTCACTCAAATATTAACTTCCTATACTTTCAAGCCAGATCCTTGCTTTCATTTTTAGAATCAGCCATATCTTTCATACAAAATAGGTAAAAACTGAATTTACTATCTTACATTAAAATTAACTTCCTTTAAATAATAGAAATTTCAACTTTAGCATAAATGTTCAACAAAATAAGACCCATATATTTTGGTGCATTATCTATGTTGGGATTTCTTGAGGAGGGGAGTTTCTTGTTCTTATTGGATTGAGAGAGAGGGAGGGAGAGGGAGAGAGAGGGGGAGATAGAAAACAAAAACTAATCTTATTTATTTTGGCTTGGATTGTAAAAGCCTATTACAACCTCTCTATATATAAAGACTTATTAGGATAAAATGAGCCTAGGAATCAACCATCCTAAAATTGGACCAATTCCTAACAATTTATAATTTTTTTTCTTAAATTAAATAGATCAAAGAATAGAAGCAAAAAGATCCCGGTCCATATTGTTTTTTCATACTAATTAAATGCAAAATAACATTTTGATTTTATTAATACTTAATTTATAGAGACTACAATCGAAACAATATACTTGGCATAAATCTATTCTTCTTAAGAAATGATGAGAAAATATTCTTCCAAAAATTCTCATATGGAAAATGTAATTTATTTATTTGAAATATTAAAAAAATTATTAAATTCATATGATATTTAGAAAATATATATAGCTACAAAAGTAAAAAAAAATCACTTCAATGCATAACACTTTCATTATTTTACAACTAATCATATGAAGTAAATTTTCTAACAAATGTCCTTCAAAAGATAACGAACAAATAGGAGTCTTTCAACCTAAGCATTCTTATTCATATAAATTTTTCTTTTGATTTTAAAAATGTTAGAAATATAGGTAGAGAACTATGATGCATAAATAATATTTACTATTTAGTGTTGATTTAGTTAAAAATGACCTTATGAATTAGTGACCGAGGAGATGATCGAGCACGAAATTCGAGGCCTCAACGAAGCAAGTCAAATGCTAGAAATGGTCAAGCAACGAGTTCTTCTACTGGAGGAAGCAAAATGGACGCACAAATGATGCAACAAAGACCAAGATGACGCTTCTATCAATGAAGACGAGCGTTGCTGACAAAAATGGAGACGAGTGCTGCTAATAGAGACGTAGTTGAGTGCTGCTCGTGAAGATGAAGTCAAATGCCATTGCTATAAATCGAGTCAGAACACACAAGTGTGCTATAATAGATAGGCTTCCGCAATTGCTAATCCTAAGTTTCTCCCTCCCTTTTATTATATCTCAATAAACCGTCGAATGAACCAGAATCTGAATCAAACCAAAAGCCGTAGCGAAACATTAGCTATTTTCACATGTGTTTTCATGCTTGACGGTGCATTGCATGCTCTTTTAAACCATGATTCATAAACGAAGTTCCCGCTGATGACATTGCAATAATGCAATGTTTGGATTTTAAACCACACTTTAACAACACTGCCTCAAATAGTTGGGATTATGATATATGGGAAGATGCTATGGATATGCGGCAGTAGAGTTCTGGCTGAATTAGAGTTGGCGGCCAAAAATTTTTTTCTTGTTCTCTCTCTCTCTCTCATAAATTTTTGTGTTCTAGCGGTTTCCAGTCTAGGTGTTATTAAACTTTTTTTCGTGTTCTCATTGACTCATTTTGAAGTCCTCTTCTATAATATTGCTCCTTTGTTCTTAAGAAATTTTTTCTCTTGAATTCTAACGCAAGGATTGAACTTGAAGGTAGTCTTTTTTGGTTTTCGCTTTATGCATCAAATTTTGTTTATAGTAATTCAACATGATTTTTCTCTTGTAGTTTGTGGGAACAGATGAAGCAACAACTTGCGTCGGTCTGGTTATATGTAACCGGAATACTAAAATGTAAGGAAGATATTAAACTACAGTATAAAAACTGCTATATTCTTTGAAATACTTGGTCGATTTTGATGGATGTATTAACACATGATATTGATCTATCATATGGATCTCCATCAGCCATATGGATTTTGTAAAAGTTGTTGACATGGGCCTAACACAGATGTTGTCTTAGTTGTTGATATTGATGTCGATGCAGCTTTGGATGAATGTCTTTGTTATCTTTTCTCAAGTTTTCTTAGTAATCTTGATGAGTTTGATTGGTGTAGTTGTCCAGTGACTGAATTTCAAATATCTACTCAAATCCAGGTTCATCTGATCAGTAGCTTTGAGGACAAACCCATCCAAGCCTGACTTGCCATCATTTGTATTTGTCCTTTCTTTTTTCTCCAGCAGTGAAATACTTAAGCTCCAGCTTCCATGGCTGCTTGATTATAATTGCAGCTGATCAATGGTAGCAATCAATCAGGAGGAAGGCATATCATTCCAAGCGGTTATTCATTACCTCCGGCCCTCATTACATATCATATGAGATTGTTTATTATTCATTCCCGGTCTTAAGGTTTTTGATGATGATGGGTCATCATTTTTCAAGCTATATTTCTTCAATTATGTGGTTAAAAGTTTTACATGTTAATGCATTTGAAAGGTTGAGACTTCTTCTGGATCAGTAATGCCTGCCTGCTTTGACAAAACTTCGAGATGTCCAGATGAAACTGTTCGGAGGATTCGGATGACTGTCTCTTTTGAAGATCGCTACTGGGATGGGAAGTTACTGGAGACTTATGACACGCTTTGTGATAGAATTGTGGTTGCACCTTGCACTTGGTAAGTTACTTCTCACATTGATATTGTTTTTGATACTTAAAGGGAACTGAGTATTGTCAAACAAATTACTCGTATATTACATTTATCTGAAGTAAATTCTAAAACTTTGAGGTCAATCCTAATCAATTCTTTGTTACAGTATCCTCATATAATATTTTTTTCATTTTCGTGGCCATGAGTTCCCAAATGCTCAAGCTTTTGGAGGACACATGAGCTCTCATAGCAAGACGAAGAAAAGCTTACCGAAGAAGGCGAATAGAGCTCGAAAAGGATCTTTCAATTTTTGCTCTGGAAACGAAAGGAGGTTGAGGACTGCAAGTGGAATGATGAAGGACTCGTGGAAGGAGAGTTTAGAGAGTGAGGAATCTATGAATTGTGAAATTGTAGAGGAGGCTGGTGAAGAGTGGTTCCAGTATCTCAATTCTGATCCTGAATAATTATGCTAGTATATAAAGAGATGATTTCATCCTCCATGATGATATATAGTTAGTAGTTTTTGTTTTCTATGACTTTGGCGGGGAAACATAAAATGTTTTATTAATGAAATCAGATAGTCGTATATACGAGATAAACTTAATTTCATTTAGATTTCTAAGGAAGATATTGTTTCATGACTTTTAACTGGTCACAATGGCGAAAAAGGATTCATGTAGCCGACCCCACATAGTGGGACAAAACTGCTGTGAGAACCCTCATTTCGCACTGGCTTTAACCGCTATTATTTGGACCGGTTTTTACTGGTGCATATAACACTGGTTTCGATCGATGTTAAAATCCCTCCACCTTCCCGATCTTATACGCGATTTGGCACTCTCGGCTTACCCTAATTCCCTCTTCCCTTTTCCCTCTTGTTCCGTGCATTTTGGACCCTTAAGCCTTCACTCTGAGCGAAAGATTGTGTCGAAGCCCTCGTCCACTCGCTCATCCCGGTCGCACCCTTCTACTTATTCATCTTCTTGGCCGGTTTGTCTCCAATCACGAGCTCTCATGCTAGTGTGAGCTTGCAGCCCTATTCCATCTATGTCTAGCTTGTGGTTTAATTTGAAATGCTTTCATCATCTTCTTTTTTTTACTAGTCTTTTGTGGATTCAGTTGAAATTCTTGTGTAGTTTTATTGTTGTGTTCTTTCCATTCCTTGAGTAACCTAACCATAGCAAGTATAGCATACAAGGCTTATATGGATTTGTGTGATAAAAGATCGTTGTTTAGATATTCTGCTAGAATGGAATCTTTTTTCTTCTTCTGAAATTTAGCAACAAGCTTCGAGGGTATCACATAGCACTATTTGCATTGACTTGTTATGTAATCCATTAGGTCTTTCATTTCCTTCTACTCGACATGAAATAGAAGATGAAATGATTTCTATGCATACAAATCTCTCTAAAAAATGGTACAATTAAACTTATAAAATTATTATTTTTTTTTATTTGGGATGATTGTGATTGCTGTAAAAATATCTATAGAATTATTTTGGATTATTTTTTTTAGAAATTGTAGAAAATCTAGTTGTGAAAAACTCATTAGTTTTCATCATAATTTAAAAAAAAAAAAAATAACACAAAAAGTTGAGCCAAAACTAAATATAACAGCTATAACAACTTTTAAAATAAATTTCCTTACTACAATCAATCAAAATGATCCCCCAGTATTCTTGTTGAAGCCGACCTTGGTTATTTCATCCACCTATCAATGTGAGAATCTTATATTACAAATTGAGTTCAATTGAATGGTTGAGCCTTATACTTGGAGCTTTTATTATGTGCGGAGACCGGACGGGAGAACCGTCCAGTTAAGCACTGGATACCCCCAGCGGTACCGAGCTGGGTACCCACTAATAAAGTGATGTGACATATTTTTATTGGTCTCCTGCCCTCCGCACTCCGCACAAAATAATTCTTCTTATATACTTGACACATGGACATTGGAAGCAAACTGTAGCTTCCAATGGAATCTTTAAGAAATTTTTCTGTCAAAATAGTAGTCACTGTCAAATATCCTCTGATTTGTAGGAAGCCTTGCCATCCTTTGCTTCCTAGCTTTCTATTGATTTGTAGGAAGCCTTGTCATCCTAGCCTTTTAAAGAGACTTGAATGCCACTTATTTATTTCACATGATTAAATACTCTTAAACTAAAAAGTCTGTTAAAAAAAATAAAAACTAAAAACTAAAAATTTGTTTGACTATTAGTTGTAAAATTATTTGTGAAATCATTTGATGTCAGTGAGAGTTATATGATAATATGAAAGAATCTTACCATTTTGATTTCTTGTTACTATCAAGGATATATGACTCATCATGTTTTGCAATTTGATATGATTGCACAAGCATAAAATTGATTGTTATTATTTTTTTTGTGATATTTTGTCAGTTATTGTGACATTTTTCTTGAGGTATTAAGCTCAATCATTTATGGCCATTATATATGGGCTATTACGGTGCTTATTGAATGAGTTGTATGTTATAATTAAATGAATTTTGTTTAAAAACTTATTCAGCGCATTGCAATCAAGGCGAGCATCCAACGATTTTAAAACTGATGCATGCAAATTTGTGGCGGGAAAACTGCCGGGAAAAGTTCAAATTTGTGTTGTGATAGCTCTATTTTTTCGTAATGTTAGACATATCTAAATTTTTATTTCTCGCTCGGCTGTATTATCCTTTCACTTTTCATGACCTCTCTTATTTAGTGGCTATTTGTTGGTTGAAAAAAGAAAGCAGTGTAAAAGTAATGATTAATATTTTGTGGTAAAATATTCATAACATAAGAGAGAATATGTTTAATATCTTAACATTGTATGAAGATCTAGCAAACTTAGATAAAAGAAGAGTTATAAGAGACATCGATATTTTTAATAGGAAAACTCAAAAAGGGAAAAATTATAGGGCCTGACTCAGTTGAAATAATTATAATATATATCATCCATTACCTCTTCATAATAATTAATGAAGTTAAAATATAATATAGTAGACATGAACTACAGATAATAAATTTCATTGTGGAATTAGAGGGGTCTGAAGGATTTGGATCTGATTTCAAGAATTCGTTCTTTTATAATAGATCATTATTCTTTAATAAGAGTCTCCTAGAAGCTAAGAAGTATAGTCAAAATGTTGGTTTTGACATCAAGCGATAATACTTCCCCGGATCCAGTAAGCAATAGTATTGCTGATAGTAAACTTTAAAAACTGAACTCTACCCGCAAATGATAAGAATTTAATCTTCCAGCCCTCAAGAAGTCCAGCAATTTTATCAATCAATGGTTGAAAATGAGAAATACGAAGTCTGCTAGCCGAAATTGGTAAACCCAAATAAGTAATAACCTCAGCCACATTTGAAATGCCAAGACATCCAGCCAAAGTAGAGACAAGCGTGGCATTAACATTTTTAGAGAAAATCAAAGTGCTCTTACTTGGGTTAATAAAAAGGCCAGAAACCTTAGAGAAGTAATGCAAAATATCATTGAGAGCAAGGGAGTTATCCCTAGAGGCCTTCCCAAATACCAAAAGATCATCAGCATACATCAGGTGGCTTAAATTACAATTACGATTAGGTATGCCTTGAAAGTGAGAAACCAGATTGTTCTCCAAAGAGGAGGAAAGAGCATCCATGGCAATACAAAACAGAAGAGGAGATAAGGGACATCCCTGTCTCAAGCCAAAAGAAGAATTAAAGAATCCTTCTAAAACCCCATTAACAGAGATAGAGAAATGTACATCAGTGATGCATCCTTTAATCCAGTTAACAAAGATGTCCGGAAAACCTTTCTGAATGAGTCTATGTAGCAAGAAAGAGCGAGAAACAGAGTCAAAAGCTTTTCTCACATCAAGTTTGGCACAGAAAGATCCCTTACTACTTCTGAAGTCTCGTAGTATCTTGGAAGCAAGAATGATGTAATCAGTAGAACTTCTCTTAGCAACAAAGCCAGACTGGCATTTGTTAATAATTAAGGGCAAGATGGGCTTCATCCTATTAGCAATAATCTTGGCAACAATCTTGTAAAAAACATTACACAGAGAGATAGGACGATAATCAGATATAGAGTTAGAATGAGTACCCTTTGGGATGAGAGTGATGACCGTAGATTTGGCCCCTCTAGGCATAAGCCCAGTGGAGAAAAAGTGCTTAACAGCCAAGCAAAGTCTATTCCCGAATATCAGCCAGGTTTTTTGATAAAAAGCAAAAGAATAGCCATCAGGACCAGGAGCAGAGGAAGCCACTCCCCCAAAAACCACCTTCTTGATTTCATCATTAGTAATAGGAGCAATTAAAGCATCTAAAGCATTAGAAGGGACAGTGTTCCCAGTCGGAATGTTGTAAGAATTCTGAAGAGGAGGGGCCGTTGCATTAAAAAGAGACTGGAAATGGTCCACAAGAGCCTTAGAAATCTCATAATGGGTGGTAAGGAGACCAGTTTCAGAAGCAAGCTCTTTAATCATGTTCTTATTGGTTCTAGCTCTGATCTTGGCAAACAGGAAGCCAAGATCATCCTCTCCTTGTGACAACCAATACGCCTTAGCTCTTTGGGAGATCCAAGAAGACCAAGCAACATGGGTAGAAGGCAGTTGCTCATTAGTGTTCTTAAGTCTGATGTTCAGTTCCGGGCTAAGAGGATCTCTTTGAAGTTGCTCTAGGCATAAAGCTTGTTGATTCTTAAGATGCAGAATGTTGTTAGAAAGATAATTGGAAGAATACCAATTCTTCTTTTTAATAGCACATTTTAGAGAAGCAAGACTATCATAAAGAGAAGCAATTGGGGAGGCAGCAAGAGGCCTATCAAAAGCAGTGAGCAACTCGTCCCAAAAGATATCAAAGCTAAGCCAGAATTCCTTAAACATGAATCTAGAGGCCCCCTTCTTATGAGTATTGGCAAAAAGAATGATAGGAGCATGGTCAGAGCCTGAATGGGAATCCACTTTATAATAAGCCAAAGGCAAAAGATCCAGAAAAGAAGAGTTAATCAGCATACGGTCCAATTTGATATATATAGGATTATCCGATCTCTGATTAAACCAAGTGTACAGCAGACCAACAGATTTGAGATCATGCAATCCAGAGTCAAACATAAAGGAATTTAATTCACCACGTCTTGAGCTAGAAGAAGGGTTACCACCAGCCTTCTCCTCATCAAATCTATGACAGTTAAAATCTCCCATTAAGACCCAAGGAGAATCCATATAAGCCGCAATGTTCAAAAGAGAGTCCCATAACTCCTTCCTTTCTTCAGCAAAATTAGACGCATAAATAACCGTGAGGTAAAAAAGGGGCAAGCAGCCCGAATTAATAGAACCATGAATAACCTGAGAAGAGGTGAAAATGGGATTGAAAAGAAGAGAGGAGGAGTCCCATTTCACCCAGATTCGGCCAGGGGAAGAAGAACTGAAATTATGACAGCTGCTCTCATTCTCAAATAAAGAATGAGTGTATTTGAACCAATCATTATGAAGAGCATCAGACTGTATTTTAGCTTCTAAAATACAAATAAGCTTCAGATTAAACATAGAAATAAGATATTCGCACATCTTAACTTTACCCGGGTTATTAAACCCCCTCACATTCCAAGCACCCATAGGAGGCAGGGACATGAATTATTTGTGGGATTTGGCCTTCTTGGCCGATTTTGATTTGGCTTTTTTTGGAGAAGAAGTAGCTTTAGAGGAAGAAGAAGAGGCTTTATGAGTCGGAGGCTTCAGAATAGTCTCCATCACTGTTTTCGAAGAGGAAGAGGTTTCCTCTTCAATTATTTCTTCATCATTAGGGTCATCTTCCGGATTGACAGCAACGCCTAACGGAAGAGCTTGAAAACTATTAGCTAACAAGACTTGAGTAGGCTTCAGGAGAGTATTAGGAAGAGAATGGTTAGCTGAAAAGGAATCAGCTTGAGGAAGATTGAGATTAGGTAAGACAATGCTCTTACCCGAAGGCAAATCAGGAGGTAACTTAGAGCTAGACGGCTCTAAATTTGGTTTTTGAGGAGGTTTTTCATGTATAGGTGGAACCAAAGTAGCTTTCTCCCTGGATTTGCTAACAGCACGAGCGGTAGGACCTCTACTTTTACTTCTTCCTCTAGTCGGCGGCTTCTGAGGAATCAAAATTTTAGGAGTTGGATTTTTTGGGCATAAGGCAAAAGAGTGAATGAGTGATCCACAACCTTCACACCCAGTCGGTTTCCAGTCATAAACAACCTTCAAGTTTATATCCAAACCATCAATTTCAATAGGAATCTCATCAGCTAAAACCTAGTTTTTATCCACCTCCACACAAACTCTCGCAAAGGTGAGCCTCGTTCTTTTCGCAGTGAGAGCGTCAACATAAAGGGGAATACCAATATAACTCGCAATTTTGGAAATACCTGACGGGGTCCAGAGGGCAAGAGGTAGGTTGATAATTTTGATCCACAGAGGAATGGCCGCATACTCATCTCTTTTAGGTTGAAACTTAGGATCCCACCTTTGTAAGATAAATGGCTTGCCGAGTAGAAACCAAGGACCACCCGCAAGAACCATATCATAGTCCTCAACAGCAGTGAACTTGAGAAGGAAGAAATCATCAACCAAAGAGATAAGAGAGAGATCGCCTTTGAGCTTCCACGCCTTTTCCATGGCCAAGCGAAGACGCTCGTAGTACGGCCTTGGGCCAAGAGAATATCCCACAAGAGAGAGATTCCAAAGGGACTTGCCTTCAGAAAGATCATTCGAGACAAAAGAAAGTTTTTTCTCCGGCTTGGAGTATGACATCGGCCACTCGTCACGAGCAGAAGAAGGGGCAGCTAGATTAGCCGCATAAGTGGTAGGAAGGGGAGGAGATCCAAGGAGGGAGGCGCCTTGAAGAGGAGGATAGTCAAGCGCATGAGCCATCCCGGCCAAAGGCCAGGAAAGCCACAGAGAGAAGGAGCGCCGCCACGGGAGAACCAAACCCTAAACGAGCGTCAAAAAAACCCTATGATAATTATTTTTTACAGCGAGACAAACAAATTTCCTAACTTACCTCATTTCTTCTCAGATTTATCTTGCTCTGAGCCTCTGCAGAATCCCGCAAATCCCGCTGGTTGCCTCGAACGAAATGCTTATGCTGGCTTAAGACAATAGACAAGTGTTGCTTAATACTGTTCTGATTCACTCAAAAAAGCTCGTGAGCCTTTCTATTTGAATTCCTCCGCGAAAAGCCAAAGCTCTTGCTGCCGTCCGTCCCAAGCTTCTGCGACATCCTCAAACCTTCTTCCCGAATCCCATCCTCCTTCCTTTCACATGAGCACCTCTCAGCAACACCCGAGCTCTCATCCACAACCAATGCCTAGCTGAAAGTTCCACCAGCAGTTCCTTCCAAGACTGATCCTCTCTTCCGCCACTTAGCCTCACTTATCTACTTTGATATTCCCTCCCCTGCAATCTTTGGAAGGTGTTCTTACCTTTTGTTGTCTAGGTAATCTCCATTGTTTGCTGCAATTCCAAAGAACCCATCCTTCTGCCCTGTTCTTCTGTTCGAACCTAACAAGAGCTGACCTGAGACCACTATGCTTTGAGAATTCTCTGTTTCAGTTTTCTTCACCTTTGCTGAGGGCCTTGCCGAACAGACAATAGCTGCTACTCCTTAAGAATCCACCTCATGCAAACAGCGGGAGAACTTAGCAGTCCTCATCCGAACCCTTACAGGCTAAAAAGAGCGGATCAACCTTCTCTACCATTCCATTTGGACGGAGCAGAATAACAGATGAAGAAAAGAATAGCTGGGTCGATGGCTTGAAGAACTACTTGATCCAGGTTCGGAGGAAGATTGCTGAACTTTAGAGGTAAATTTGTGGACGTAAGCATCTGACTGGTTTTGACACTCAAATTGTGTGCAAGATCAGAATTCTTAGATCATTGGTGGACTTCACAATTAAGAATCAGATTAGCTCCTAGCTACAAGGTAGTTTTACTGTTGTGGAATGTACTAGTGTTGTTCATTATGAGAATGGCAGATGATTCTAATATGAGCTTTCGTAATGAGCTCAAAGAGATTTCAGCTGAGACCATGGTGACAGATTCTGATCTTTTTTAATAGGTACCGAAGACCCATACACGCCTTTATTGTGCGTGGTGGGAGGAAAGATCACGGCTGCGATGTCCTCGTCCGATGACACCTACCATACACGTCTTTATAGCGCGTGGTGGGAAGACCCAGTTTCTAGTTGTTTTCCCCTAAATGGGGGAGACGCCGGGAGGCTGTCGAAATTTAAGGTGAACACAAGATCGTACCTAGACTTGATTGAGCTCAAAGAACAATGAGGACTTATGAACTTGGATGCAATAAACTCAACTCTAAAATGAATCCAAACTTAAATAAATCAAAAGGATTTGAATTGAACAAAGACTCAATTCTTAACTTGCAAGGATTCATGGGACTTGAACAAACTGTAAATGACACAAACTTGATTCATATTAAATGACAATGGACTTTTGAATATTCAAATAGAAGTGAACAAAGTGAACTTTAACATTGAACTCAAACTTTTGGATATAGAACTTGAGCTTGTTATTTGAACTCGGACGTGGACTCTATAAGACAACAAGGAACTTGATTTAAGCATCCAACAAACTTGAACTTGCATTTTATTTAAAAATCAAATGATATGACCAAGATTTGAACAATTTGAACACAAGCAAAGACTTGCAATTTAACTATGAAGGACTGGATTAACTATGAACGACTGGAACTTGTACTTGGAACTTAAATTATAATGAAGCTTGAGTTTGGATCATAGCAATAAACTCTCAATAAAATTAAGGAATTATCATTCCATTAGGAGTTGCAAATGCTAATCAAAGAGGGTGATTCATCTGAATTTCATCCAAGCAAGCAAACATTCACCCATGAAGTCATTACAAGCTTGGGTAAAAAAACTTATTTGTGCAATCATAATTAGCCTACAACGATCATCTCAATTGAATAAAGGAATGCAATGTCATATCTCTTATCAACAAAAATTCAATTCCAAGAAGGTATAATCACGAAGGGGAGCAAATGCTAATGAGCAAACCAAAAGGCTTGTATGCAATGAACAATAAATACAAGAGCAACAAGCAATATGAATATAGAAAATGTTGCAGAACCTCTAATCCACATAAAAACAATATGAAATTAGTGGTATTCATATCAATCAACTCACAAGTCTATGTTAGAAGAGCTTGAAAGCATTAAAAGGGAGAGCTATTGGTGGATGTGATTGTTGACATGCAAAGAAGGGCAACGAACCACACATGATTATGAGCATGAATACAAGATTTTCGTGAAGCACAACAACTCATTTGTGGGGACAAGATGAGTATGATGTACATGAACCATAAGCAAAGTGAAGAAGAGGCAAACAATTACAACACCATCATACAATCAAGCACACCATATTTTATAAATAGTAAAGATCAATATACAAGCAAACACATCGATCTTCTACGATATATAATGAACATAGCAACGCTAATCAGTGATTGTAAACAAAAGTAGAGATCAATCAACTTGCAACATCCGAACAAAGTGCAAGCAAATGAAGACTCGTGGTGCTGGAAATCTCTAACATCACATCCATGAATGGTGAAATTAAGATAACTTATATATAGTTGCATCAAGATTTTGTAAACTATTGAAGCCAAATGTATCAGAACCAACCACTGGGGCAGTACTGTCAACATTCTAACAAAGTACCTTCCTATCCGGAGGACATTGCATACCTTCAAATTTCTTTTCTAACATTCTTAACCATTCCTCAGCTGCTCTGGGCTCAACAGTGCCCTCAAACCTCGGAGGCTTCAATCTCAGAAATATTTGTAGATGTTTATCTACATCCTCAGATCTAGCAGTAGATACTCTATTCTAAGTCTCCCTCATCATCTGAGCAACCAACGTAGCAAACTGTGAAATTGTATCAGAACCAACCACTGGGTTAGTACTATTCACAGAAGCTACCTGATTAGCACTTTGCCCATCAGTCATATCTGGCTCTGGCAGATCCATAATCACACAAAAAATTATGCACATAAAATAACAGAATAAAAATCCTGACAAACCAGAACTACCCCCGACAGACTCACAAATCAATACCTATCGCTCTGTCTTACAATCCAAATTCCAAAACCATTGCTCTAATACCACTAAAGATTTGTCACGACCCAACCCAACCGGAACGAATCCCTTCACGTCGGGCCGCGATAAATGAAAATCTAGAATCTAATTTTGGAATTTTCTTCAGACATCTTCTAAATTTCAGACATACATAACAAAAAACACAGAGCTACTATAACTTCCAAATATACAGAACAGTTCACCTATCATTTTCTTCTTTCATCAAAATAATCATGTACAATACAGTGCATGGCTACATACAGAAAGAACATAACAGAAAAACCATGACTATACAAAAATCAAAAGTACAAAATTCATAACAGATCAGATATAGATTTGCTAGTCCAAGACTTCCTTCCCTTTTCCAGAACCTGAAAACCACGTAGAAAACAAGGATGAGCTAACACTTCGCAAGACTACAATCGCCAATCAAAATCTCCAGAAATTCACAACCAAAAATACATCAGAATAGTAGTCGTACAGAATTCAGATAATCATACAGAAATCGTAGAATAGACAGAACAAATACTTGATCAAACAGAAATCAAACCACTGAACAGAACAGAAGAAATAAATTCATATCATATAGCATAACATTCAAATCAGATTTCACAGAACAAACAGAATCGTACGGAACATATTTCAATCAGATAAAATCAGCTAACACATATCATATTTCAGATATCCCTGACCTTGGCAGAATCTCAATGGATTCTGACCCCTTGTGCCTCCCTTTCCTGACACAGCCAGATTCTCGATGGATTCTAGCCCCTTATGTCTCCCGTTGTGCTTATAGCAACAGAACAAAACAGATATTCAGAATTTTCAGAATAGAACTTATTTTCAGATTTTCCTGACACAGACATAATCTCAAAGGATTCTGACCCCTTATAACTCCCGTCTGATCACATGCATACATCAATTCATTCAAATCAGAAAATCAGATTTTGTCAGAAAATCGTCAGCGGCATAACGGCAGTATATGAAATTTACACATAATTCATAGATTCAAAAATTCACCAAATTATCACAGATAGTATAAAACATCATTGTAAGACCTTTATTGTACTAAAGCAACATTTTTCGATATCCAGATAATTCGTAGTTCGATTAAAACACCGCCGAATTCGAAATATCAGGTAAAAATCTTCCAGAAAATACCTAAAAATTTGCACAAACATCATCTCAGAAACATACCAAAAGTTAAGCAATAAAAAGTTCACCAGTGCGAAACGAAACCAAATATTCGCTAACGGAAATAAAATCCGAAACAAAAAAAGTCGTCAAAATACTTATTTCTGAAAATTTAGAAAGGCGGAATGTGTCTTACCTCGAGTCGGTTAACTTTTTCAACTATAACGACGAACGAAAACGGTCAGAAGTCACCCAAAAATCACTTTTTCTTTTTTTTCCTTTGATTTTCTCTCTCCTAGCTTTTCTCTCTCTTCAAAAAGATCTCAATCCTATATATATCCAACTAGATCGTCCTGGACGATCCCAAATCGTCCCGGGACGATTTGCCCTATGTACAAAATTCGCTCAGACAAAATAGTTATCGTTCCTAGACGCGTTGCTCTCGGGATGAATTTCGTACGGACGAACCCTACTTCGTCCTGGACGAATCTCCCAGCCGCCATTCCTGTACGTCCTGGACGATCCTGGAAGGAAAATGTGGAAAACCAGCTCTCACATGTACATCATATTACATTGTGGGAATTAGAAGAATTAGTATTGAAATGTTTGTTTAGTCAGCAAAATCATAGTCGGCGGGTAACGGAGGTTAGAAAGACCGTAGTCTAGTAACGGTGTCGGAATGACCATTATCTTGCAAGGGGGTTAGAAGAACCATAGTCGGCAAAGGAGGTCCGAAGGACCATAGTTCGTAGGAGATAAGGGTAAGAAAAATCATTATCTAGCGATGGAAGTCAAAAGGACCGTAGTAGGTGACAAAGATCGAAAAGAACATAGTCATTAAGAGACATGGGTTAGAAATATTGTTGTCTAGTGATGGAGGTCGAAAGGACCGTAGTATGTGAAGAAGATCGCAAGGACCGTTGTAGGCGACAGAGGTCGGAAGGACCGTAGCCGGTAGGATTCAGGGTCAAAAAAATCATTGTCTGGCCTTGGAGGTCGGAAGGACCGTAGTAGACGATAGAGGTCAGAAAGACCGCAGTCAGCAGGAGATAGATGTTAAAAAGACTGTTGTCTGACGATGGTGGTCGGAAGGACTGTAGTAGACGATGGAGGTCGGAAGGACAATAGTCGTTTGGAGACAGGGTTAGAAAGATTGTCATCTTGCGATGGAGGTCGGAAGGACCATAGTCGTAAGATTGTCATCTTGTGATGGAGGTCGGAAGGACCATAATACACGATGAAGGTCGGAAGGATAATAGCCGGTATGATACAGTGGTCAGAAAGACCGTTGTCTGATGATGGAGGTTAGAATAATTGTAGTCGATAGAAGGCAGTGGTCAAAAAGATCATTTTTTGGCGATGGAGGTTAGAAGGACCATCGTAGATGACGAAGGTTGGAATGACCATAGTCAGTAGGAAATAGGGGTCAAAAAGATCGTTGTCTGGCGATGGAAGTTAAAAGGATCATTGTCTAGCGAGGGAGGCCAGAAGGACTATAGTCGACATGATATAGGAGTAAGAAAGACCATTGTCTAGTGATGGAGGTCCGAAGGACCGTAATCGGTAGGAGACAGTAATTAGAAAGACCATAGTCATAAGGCGTTGGTCTGGCGAAAGTCCGGATGTTATTTGATGGTCTAGTGGAACTCTGACTTCTATCGGTGGTCTGGCAATGGTTTCGCAAAACTTCGACATCAAGCGGTGGTCCGACGAAACTCCAGCCTCAAGCGGTGGTCCGACGAAACTCCAATGTTTGGCGGTGGTCCGGTGAAACTCAGGCATCAGGCGGTGGTCTGGCAGAACTCTGGCCTCAGGTGGTGGTCTAGCGGAACTTCGATGTTAGGAGGAGGTTTGATGGAACTCTGGCGTCAAGTGGTGCTCCGATGGAATTCCGGCGTCGGGTGGTGGTTTGACAAAACTCTAGCGTCGGGCAGTGGTTCGACGGATGTCTGGTGTCAGGCAGTGGTCTGACAAAACTCCGACGTCACGTGGTGGTTCGGCGGAACTGGGGAGTGGTTTGGACGGATGACCGATGTTGAATCCCTTGATCATGGGCCGTTCACTAGACATATAAAGGTCTTAATGATTTCAGAATTCAATGATCTTGGGCTCGTTGTCGTTCGCTAGACATTTGAAGGTCTTAATGATGTCAGAATTCTGTGATCTTGGGCTTGGGTGAACAAATGTTCTCAAAATATGATATGCTTACTCGATTCGAGCAACTCGACGAGACAAATCCAACGAGCCATTATCTGCATATCATTATTTGAATGCTCTTGATCTTCTTCAAATTAACAAAGCATGTTACTCTAAAAAGTCTATAAAATGCCTCTACTATCGACATGAGGGAGCTCTTTAATTTGAGATTGGAGAAAAATAGAAGGCTTCATACCTCATTGAGCATGGAGCAATCAAAAGGGCGGCTACGGTACTATGCTTAGTGTTATTTTTTTTTTCTCTCATATGATATCTTTTGCAAACAACTAAATTGACAGTGTTCTTAAAATTAAATGAATTGATAACATTAAAGTAAAATAAATTTAGGGGAGTAGCAGGTGAATTAATTTAAATAAAGAAGTGGCAGACAAAGCTATATATTTGTGCATGTGACGGCTTTTGGAGCTTTGTTAAAACATCAAGAATATTAAGTCTTTATGCATGTCAATTCCTTTGGATTTTAATGTTATCAATTCATTATTAATATCTAATAGGGAAGCTTTCCAGCAAAAGCAAAAAATATTCAATAAATCAATTTGAGGTTTTTCTTCTGATCCGCTTAGGGCTACAAATGAATTGAATTGAGTTGAGTATGTGAGTGTTCCTATTTGAGTTCGTTTATTATTAACTTATTTAAGTTCGGTTCATATTTGATTCGAGCTTTATTGTTTGTGTCCATATTTGATTCGTTTAAATTAATGGTGCTCATCATGTTCAGTTTATACTCGATTCGTTTAGTACTTATCGAGTTTTAACGAGCTCTGTTCGTGAACATATTTAGCGAATTTTTTTAAACTCTCAAACAAGCATGTTCATGAGCAAATGTAACGAGTATTCTTGAGTTATCAAATGAGTAAGCTCTAACGATGTAATATAATAAATTAGCAATTGTAACGAAATTAAAACTATAATATATATTATAATATTTAATTACTTTAAAATTTATTAATTAAAATAATTATATCATTATGTTATAAGAAATTTATATATATATATTTATCAATTTTATAATTAAATATTAATCGAGTTTTTATCAAACTTATTCACAAGTTCTGAATTGAACACAAATTGAATCATTTTAATGTCGAGCATGTTTACGAGCTTCAAATGATGTTATTCGTAAACATAAATGAACCAAACACATTATTGTTCTAGGTTGTTTATTTAACTATCGAGTATTAAAATGATGTTCAAGTTTGTTTATTTAGTTAGTTAAATGATCACAAACTAGCTTTAATCGAAATGAGCAATGAATAGCTCGTCTACCATTGCCTACATAACGTTTAAAATTTTTATTTACTCATTTTCAATTTACACACCTACCACTTAAAATTTATTTTACTTTTTAAAATAGTATTATCTTCCTCTGTCAAAAGCCCCGTTTATTATTGATTAATGCTTAGGGTTATAAATGAATTAAATCAAGATAAGAACTATAATATTCAAAGTCATTCATTTATTTTTATAGCAAATTATTTGAATTTAAAATATTAAAAAATTTATTTACAAATGATATATATAATCAAAATTTTATTTAGATCGGGTACGAATAAATTTTCAGATTATGTAAAAGCTATTTCTCTCTCTACACAACTCTCCTTGGCCTATTGGTTGAGAGCTTAGACTTCCAACTAAGAGGTCCAAGGTTCGAGTCTATGTGTATGCATTGTGTGTGTGCGTTTGCCTTAAATGGCCTAAATGTCCCAAAAAAAAAAAAATTGAAATTTTTTTAATATTTTACAGTAATTTTATTAAATTATTTTAAAAAAATATAATAAAATTTTACATTAATTTTATTTTACATTACTTCGAGGTTTAACAGAAAACACAATCAGCTTTTCTATTATGTTGAAAAACTTAAACAAAAG
>NW_021319131.1:432684-448661 GCF_001605985.2 Dendrobium catenatum
AAAAAAGCTTTTTAACAGAAAATACAATTACTATCAAATATCTTATTTAAATTTTCATTTTTTCTATAATTTTTTTCTTAAAAATATATTTAAGAGATTTAATTTACAGGTAACAAAAAAAAAAACAGAAGGTAGCTAAAATTTACAGTTTATAAAAAAAATAAGTGCAAAAAAAGCAAGACGGGGTTCAATCCGCACCTCCGCTGATATTGCGTTATTGATCTTTGAGTTTTCTTTGCGTTTTAAGAGAACATTATCATCTTTTAGTAGTATGATCTTTTTAAATTTAATTTTTATTGCATTTTTTTTTTTGCTAATACAATTTTAAAGCATGATTTTTTTAAATATTTTGACTTTTTGTGAGACCAACATTACGGTCTTATGAGATTTTTTTTTGAACATTTAGGCCAATTAAGTTAAATTCACACACACACATTAAATACGTGAAATCCGAATCCAATATCTCTTAATTGACAGATAAATAATTTGACAAGTTTACGCAACAACACAATACAAAATAAATATATAAAATTAAGAATCTCCTATAAACAAATATATTTAAGAGATTTAATTTACAGTTAACAAAAAAAATTTAAATAGAAGGTAAATAAAAGTTACCTTTCTGAAGTATATGTGCAAAAAAAAATGCAAGAATGGGGTTCGGTCGGCTTTGGGAAAAAAATTCCATTTGTAATGATTTATAATCCACTAGCATCATTAATTTTTAATGAATTCTAACAAATTAACCTAGGAGATAAATTTAATACAAAACTAATGTTGTAAGAGCAAACTTACATATGCAGCCTATATTTTTTTTTTGGAAGAACCGGGGCAAAGCCCATATTATTAAGATGAAAAAAGGTACATAAGGTGTTTTACAGGAAAACAAAGACTAACAAAGACAAAAATTCAGCTCAAACAAACCTAACAAAGAGCCAAAACAGACTTAAGCAAAACAATTCAATAAGCACAATACAAAATAGCAGCAGCAAAACAACAAAAAACAGCAAAGAGGATGAAACATCGTTGAGAGAGCCTCCGCTCCAGCAGACTATAGAAAACCAAATTTTCAGTAGAATTGAAATTTCTCTATAAGATGATGAAAATGCTTCCAGCTACACGTTTTGACCCGTATAGCATTTTTTATAGTAATGATGATATTCTCCATAGAATTCCATTTGTTAGCAAGTTTCCGATTATTCCTTTCTCTCCAAAGATGATACACGGTGCAGCCAATAGTAAGCCAGCAGAAATTCTTTTCCCAATTGGACATAAGCAGCTGGTTATCCATGTAATCAAAAACCTGAATCAAATTTGGTCTAAGTAAGAAAGAGTTTAATTCAGGAATAAGCTTGTTAATGATATTAAAGGTAAAATCACAGTTAAAGAAAAGATGGAAGTGATCTTCCTGGGCATTGTTGCAAAAGCAGCAAATCGGATTAACCTGGATAGATTTTTTTATTAATAAATCAGCAACTTTCAGTTTCTGCAGAATGACCATCCAAGTTAGAATAGAATATCTAAGCGAGTAAGATTTATACCACACATTCTTGTGTCAGTTCACCTCCTCCAAATGAGTACAATAAGAATTCAAAAAAAATTTAAATTTCGGGTTTAAAGAGCCGTCCCAAGCCAAAGCCGGCTGCTCTTTAATATCAATGGCGCTAATAACATGTTTCATATTATCGGGAAAATAGTCTGGAAGGGTCCAAACATTATCCCTGATACAACTATTAACAGATAACCCAGTGAACCGCTGGTTTATCTGAAAAAATTCAGATAAAGACTTCCCATTTATCCACGGATCCCAGCATAAAGAGAACCTGGAAGTAGAATTAATATTGAAAGAGAAATGATTCTTGATTTTATAAGCAGTGGAGCAAATAACTTTTCAGAATTTCGAGGCTTTTGCAACCGGAGGCTTCCAAGGGGAATAGTATTTGTTTTTGAACCAAGAGTAAATCAAACTATCCTGAGTATAAGCAAATTCCAAATGAAAGTGCAGTGATAACTATAATAACAAGCATCAATAGAAACAATACCTAAACCGCCATTCCGCTTAGGGATTACCGTATTCTCCCAAGCAATCATATGCACTTTCTTACCATTAATGTTCCCATGGAATAAAAATTTTGAACATAGCTTGTTGATAAACTTACAAATGGCTTTAGGTATGATATACCCTTTGATCCAATAGGCAAGAGTATTTGAAATAGTGAATTTAAGAAACTGAACTCTACCAGCTAAAGAAAGAAATCTCACCTTCCAGCCTTCAAGAAGATAAATAATTTTATCTAACAACACTTGAAAATAATTTGCTTTCAGCCTTTCTGGATATATAGGAATCCCCAGATACGTAAGGAAACTACTTCTCTGAATAATACCCATAATGCAACAAAATTGTTCAGTATCAACAGTGTTATTAGAAAAAATAATAGAAATTTTAGTGGGATTGATGTTAAGCCCAGAAGAATCCGCAAAGTCAGTAAGAATATTCATAAGGTTAGTAGCATTATGAGGTTTGGTCATCCCAAAAACAAGAAGATCATCAGCGTACATAAGATGATTAAACTTCTTGTCATTAATATTAAAAACAAGATTATTATTCCCCAAAAAATTTGACGTGAGACTGCAAGAAAGGGCATCCATAACAATACAGAAAAGAAGGGGTGATAAAGGACACCCTTGTCTAAGGCCAGAGGAGGAGTTAAAAAACCCCTCCAAAGACCCATTCAGACAAATAGAAAAATGCACATTAGAAATACAATAATTAATCCAATTAATAAACATGTCAGGAAAACCCTTTTGCCTCATCCTATTAATCAGAAATTTACGAGAGACAGTATCAAAAGCCTTCTTGATATCAAGTTTGGCACAAAAAAAGATTGCTATTAAAATTAAACTCTCTAAGTATTTCCGAAGCAAGTAAAATGTTATCAGTAGTGCACCTGTTATGAATGAACCCAGCTTGGCTCTCGTGAATAATTAAAGGTAAGACCTTCTTCATACGATTAGCCAAAAGCTTAGCAATAATTTTATAAAAAACATTGCATAATGAGATAGACCTGTAACGAGATAGGCCTGTAACGAGATAGGCCTGTAATCATGCAGCCTATATGATGGTGTACAATGAACTTACATCTTATTTTGGAATGCTGAGAGTGTTGATTAGGAAAATATTTTGTAACCTAAATTTGATATCGTGTTAGATTTAGGATATGAAGACCAATGTAAAATTGATAAATATTAATTAATAGAGATGTCAATAGAGTTCTCTAAATTATTATGATCATAGAAGTTTAGGGCTGTCAAAATCGGGTCACGGGTTGGATTCATGTCCAACCCGAAACTGGTCCAACCCGAAACTGACCCAATATGATGTAGCTCCAATACTAAGTTTAGAAAAAAGTAAAATTGACAAGAGAATTGAGGAGTCATCATTAGTGTCATTAAAATTAAATGAATTTATGACTTTAAAGTAAAATAAATTTTGGAGAGTAGCATGCATGTGGCAGACAAAGCTATCTCTGTGCATATGACATACTTTTGGAGCTTTGTGAAAAAGCAAGAATGCTAAGTGGATTTCTGCAAGTGACGTCCTTGGACTTTAATGTCATTAATTCATTATTAGTGTCTAATAGGAAAGCTTACCAGCAAAAGCAGAGAAATATTCAATAAAGCTTTTTTTTAAATAAAAATGTAAAAACTGCTTTAGATAGTAAATAAGGACAAATTTTTAGAATGAACACATTTAATATAAAATTTAGAATAAGGATCATGATATGAATTAAATTTTAAAAGGATCAAAAATGCAAAGTGAGAGGACGTTTTGCAAGAAAACGTGAACTAAAGCTGAGTTTTGGAAGAAAAAGCTCTATTTTTTTCAAAAAAAATATGATAGGGAGATATTTTTTTCTTCTTAATTTTTTTTTCTTTCCCAAAACATTGAATAGAGAGAGAGAGAAATGGATAGGGAGATATAGAGAGTTTATTGTTTTAATATTTAAATAAAACTATGTTTAATTTATTTTTAAAAACAAATTTTTATATTTTTAACTTTTTTAAAAATAGTAATTTTATTTAAATATTCATACATAATTGAAAATTTTATTTATTTAACTAAAATAAATATTGATAATTTTTTTGAGATATAAATGATTTATTCTGTCTCTGTCGCTGCACGCTTTGTCAATAATTATTTAAATTATTTTTACAGCTATTGTTATAATAATATTAGTTAATATATAATTGAAAAATGTTTTAACAAATAATAATAATCTTATATGTAATTTAATTGCGTTATATTTATTAAATTGTTATAATAACATTATAAATATATAATTTTTGATAAATTTTCTTTTAATTAGGTTCCTTCTCCTAATTTAATTATTAATAATGATACTTTTTTAAGTATGCCCATTACCAACGAAGCACTAAAAAATGGTCCAAATGTGCGTTTACTTAACTTGACGTTAAGTTTTATCATTTATGCTAGAGCTGTCAACATTTGACCCGACTCGAAAATCCGACCCGAACCCGAACCGGGTCGGGTTCGGGTTCCAGAAATCGCATTATATTTATTTATTAAATTGTTATAATAACATTATAAATATATAATTTTTGATAAATTTTCTTTTAATTAGGTTCCTTCTCCTAATTTAATTATTAATAATGATCCTTTTTAAAATATGCCCAATAACAATGAAGCACTAAAAAACCGGTCAAAATGTGCGTTTACTTAACTTGACGTTAAGTTTTATCGTTTATGCGACGCCACATTTGACCATTTTCAGCTGGAATTCTTTGCCGCATTTTATGTCTCCACTAAACGGTCGGATTCCAAAGGAACATTTGAGATGAAGGATGTAAGGACTTCCCTTATCTTAACCACGATTTCCCTTATGTAAAGATTGCTCACATTCCACATATCTATATTTCTACCGAATATTAGGTCCAACTATTTTAACAAAAATTTCAAAATATTCAATAAATCAAGTTGAGGTTTTTCTCCGATTCGCTGCTCATTTTTGTGGAGGCGAATTTTTTAAAATATTAAATTTAACGTAGAAATTAAGAGAAAGAATGCAGTCTAAATAAAATTTAAAAAAGATCAAAAATAATAATTGGTAATGCATTTTACACAAAACGTGAGATAGAACTGTGTTTTCACAAAAAAAAAAAAAAAAGCATAAAAATTAATTGCGTTTTGAATTTTTAACATGACACAACTTATTTTGTTTTTTTGGTTGGGAGCTTTAGTTATAAGCTAAAAGGCCTAGAGTTTGAGTCTTTAAGATGTTGTATTTATGAATTTATTTTAATTGACTTAAATGTTAAAAAAAAAAAAGTTAACATGAAGTAGGTACACATTTTCTATTTAAAATGCAAACCTTTTTTTTTTTGTTGTTGGAGAATTGGGGGCAAAAGCCCATATATTAATCAATGAAAGTTACAAAAACTAGTTACAAGTAAGTATAGAAAAACTATACCACTCCAAAACCTTAAGAAAGCAAAACAATACAAAAGTAAGAAGGAAAAGGAAGAGAACGGACTCAGGAAAATAAGAACTATATCTTAGCTGCATCAAAGGCAGGCTTAAGGAAAGCCTCAAATCCACCAGAAGGCACTGGTTGCCAGTTACCAGGATGAACCGATCTTCCCAGTGCCAAATAAAACCTCCCACGAAACCTGGTTGCCCGAAGACCGTCCAAGGATGCTGGATAGATGTAGTCCTTGCTCATCATCGTCCCAAAAATTCCAATATCCAGAATACCAGTAGAAACCACAAACATTGAGACGGTAGAAGAATGGCAAAGAAGCATTGCCTTAAACATGAAAAAATCCAAAACCTCCCAGCATAAAGGCTCCACCATCCTGCTGCAACAAGGAGCAACAGAAAATGCAAACCTACTGACGTAGGATCCTGCACTAGAAACTTCAAGTAAAATAGATCAAATTCAATAGAACAGTAAATGTTCTAGCAAGCTGCCGGTAGAGCAGTATTTTCTATTCAAAAAGCAAAAACTAATTTTACCATCTCCTCCTATGGCTAAATATCTCCTTCTCACAGGAAGGACTAAAAACAGCTAACTAAATAAAAAGTGAGCACATTATTTGTTGTGATGAAAACAGAAAATAAGTAGTGGAGCTAGTATACTATCAGAATAGTAATTATAATACTAATAAGCTAAGCCGCAGGATACTCTTGTTAACATGTTCCGCATCATTCGCCCGTATGTGCCGCAAAAAAAACATGCTTTCTCATGAAAGCATTGGAACATCGCTCTCGTCTGGTGGGGTGTATGAATAGATATCTGTCACGTTGAAAGTGTTTGATGTCTGAAATTCAGGCGGTATATCTATACGTTGCGTGACTGTGAACGGACCAAATTTGCGGCGAGTGAGTTTGGAGTGATCTCCAGGAGGTAACCATTCCTTCCTCAACTTGACTAACACCAGATCACCTAAATTGAAAATCTTCTCACTTCTACATCGGTCCGTTTGTTGCTTGTACGCCTGATTTGAATCCAGCAGCTAATTTTTGACTTTAGCCAACATTTCTGAAAATTGTTCGGCTAAGGAAGCTGCGGTTTGATTTGTGCATTTCGATATAGCTACAAGATCAATAACTGAATTTGGAGCTTTAGTATAAACAATACTAAAAGGTGACCTATCCGTCGATCGATTCGTCATCGAGTTAAAAGCGAATTCACATTGCCTGAGCACTTCATCCCAAAGCTTCAGATTTTCCTGCACCAAGCAGCGTAACAGGTTGCCAAGTGTTCTGTTCACCACTTCTGTTTTCCCGTCCGTCTGAGGGTGATAAGACGAGCTAAGCTGCAATTGTGTGTTCATTCGCTTCCAAGCGGGGTATGCCATGTAATCGAACTATTTCACGAAAAAACAATTTATCTATGTTTAGTGCATCAAAAGTCTTCTTACAAGCTATAAAATTCGCCATCTTCAAAAATCTGTCCACAACCACCATAATCGAGTCGTTTCCTCACCGAGTGCGAGGCAATCCCAGCACAAAATCTAGACTGAGATCTTCCAAAATGTTTCCGGTATTGGTAGTGGCATATACAATCCTGTGTTCTGCCCGCCCCCTTTGTATTGCTGACACACAGAGCAACGTTCCACAAATTTGGCTACATCTCTTCGCAAATGTGGCCAAAAGAACTTGGCCTTTACTTGAGCTATAGTGTTGTCTCTCCCCGCATGAGCAGCCAATCCACCACAGTGAACTTCTTTTATTATCTACTGCCTCCAAGAAGATTTCAGAATACATAATAAATTCCCTTTGAACAGGAAATCATGCCGTATAGAGTAGTCCTCTAATGCTTCTCTGTTTTTGCACTTTAACCAAGTGTTGCTAAAATCCGGATCCTGTTGGTAGAGCTCAGTTAGTCCTTCCAGCCCAACGGAATATGTCTGTAATTGTGTGATTAACGCTTACCTTCTGCTCAATGCATCCGCAACCCAATTTTATTTTCAACTTTTGTGTTTCAAAACAAAAGTGAACTTTTGTAGAAAAAGAATCCATCTAGCATGCATCCTGTTTATATTTTTCTGTATGTTGATATACTGCAGTGCCTTGTGATCGCTACACAAAACAAAGTCTTGTTGAAGCAGATAGTGTTCCCACTGTTGTAATGCTCGCACTACAGCATATAATTCTTGCTCATAAACAATCCACCACTATTTTGGGAGGCTTAACTTCTCACTGAAAAATTCTATGGGCCTATCTTCTTGCGACAACACTGCTCTGATTCCCACCGTGGAAGCATCTGTTTCTACCATGAATGGCTTCTCAAAATTTGGCAATGCCAGCACAGGTGTTGTAGTTAACGCTTCTTTAATGTTTTCAAAGCTCCCTTGTTGTTCTTCACCCCACTCAAATTTTTTAAGCTTTAACACATCAGTTAAAGGAGCCATTAAAATATTGAAGCCTTTAATAAATCTCCGATAAAAATTTGTCAGCCCATGAAAACTACAAATATCCGTGAATGATTGCGGTGTTGGCCAATCTCGTATAGCCTTGGTTTTAGCTGGGTCGGCACTAATGCCATCACCCGAAATTTTGAAGCCCAAGAAAGATACCACAGAGGATGCAAATTCACATTTAGTAGCATTTAAGTATAGCTTGTTCTTTCTTAATGTCTCCATTATATCTCTCAGATGTTTTAAATGATGAGTAAAACTGCTACTAAATACCAATATATCATCAAAGTATGCAACACAACATCGATTTAAGAATGGTTTAAGCACCTCGTTCATCATCCTCATAAAAGTAGCCGGAGCATTGCACAGACCGAATGGCATCACCTTCCATTCGTATAATCCTTCCCGTGTTTTGAAAGATGTCTTCCATTCGTCTCCTGGATTGATTCGTATTTGATGATACCCACTGCGAAAGTCAAGTTTAGAGAAAACTGTAGATCCAGCCAATCTTTCTACCATCTCTTCCATTCGAGGCATAGGAAACCGGAACTTGACAGTGATTTTATTAATTGTTCGGCTGTCCATACACATCCTCCAATTTTCGTCCTTCTTTGGCATCAACAATACCGGAACAGCGCAAGGACTCAAACTATGTTGTATCAACTGCTTTTTTAAGAGTTCATCCACGATATTCTGTAAGATTTTGTTTTCATTTGGGCTGATTTTGTAGTGCGGCAAATTCGGTAGTGAAGCACCGGGCATTAGATCAATTTTATGTTGTATGGTTCTCATTGGCGATAGTTCCAAAGGCTATCGTTCAGAGTAGACATCAGCAAATTCTTCTAGCAGATTTTGTAATTCCACAGATAGATTGGCCTTCGAAGTGATTGCAACAACTTCCTTCACAATCAATGCAAAAATACTAGATGTCTCCTTCCAAGCATTCATCATAGCTAACAAAGAAATAGAATGCAATGCAGTTTTTCCACTTGGAGCCTTACCTTCCTGTCCAGCAACAGTTGATAATAAACGCAGGCGACGTCCCTTCCAATCGAATGCGTAAGTGTTGGCTCGGCCATCATAATTTGCTCCCACATCATACTGCCGCGGCCTTCCCAAAATGATGTGGAACACATCCATCTCGAGTACATCACACAGCACTTCACTAGCATAGTGCTTACCGATTGAAAAAGATACCTTGCATAATTCGGTCACAAACAACTCTACCCCCTTTTTAACCTAACTGATCTTGTATGGGTTAGGATTCTTCATCGTTTTAAGTTGTAATGCTTGCACTATCACCCTTGATATTACGTTCTCCGTACACCCATTGTCTATCAGTAAATCACAAGTCTTGCCGCCAATTGTGCATTTGGTTCTAAATAATGCGTTGCGATGGGCATGACTGTTTCGGAGCCAGTAATAGTTTCTCCAAAACACAAATGAGAGGTTCCCCACTCTCCCCTGCTACATCTTCATAATCATTATCCTGTTATGTATCACTTCTAGCTTCCTCATCCTCTGCCTCCGCGTCAATTAACTGCAATTGAGGTCTCGACGGACACTCATTGGATTTATGCCCTTGTTGAAAACAGCATAAACATTTAATATTTGAGGGCTTAGCATATGGATTCTCTTTAGCTTGTGGTGGCCGAAACTTTTGTACTGTTCTTTGATCACCGGGTTTAACAACTGCACTATTTGTACTGCTACTCACTGGATTGGCAGTTGTTTGTTTCAAATTGTGGCTTGTCTGAGAGAAGGATTGCCTTGCTCCATCTGCCAATGATTGAGTAGTTCTTCGGAAAGCATTTGATCGACCATGTCGCTGTAATTGTAGCTCAACTTTCAATGCATAATTAATGGCTTGGGATAGAGACCACATCGAATTTAATTCAAGCTTATCTTGAATCACTTCCTTTAAACCCCCAATATACCGGTCAACCAATTGATTAGTATTTTCGTTTAGATTATTTCGGTCGCTTAGCCGATAGAATTCTTCAGTGTAGTCATTGACAGATTGCTAACCTTGGGAGCAATGTTGATACTGCATATAGAGCATTTGCTCGTAATCGGTAGAAAAATAGTGTCCACGCAATAACTGTTTCATTCGATTCCATTGGCGCATCGACCTCATACCTTCTCTTCTTCTTGTTTGAAGAACTTGTTGCCACCATGCACTAGCCCCGCCTTTGAGCTTGCAAGCTACGTATTTCAATTGACGGTCTGGATCAATCTCCATGTACTCAAAGAAATTTTCGACAGACCTCTCCCAATCTAGATAATCCTCAATATGCGGTTTACCATCAAAAAATGGTATATCAAGCTTAACCCGGTATTCACCATGACTACAGTCATTGTTCCGCGGCCACCGTCGACGCACATTATGCACTTCTTCCTCCGAATCAGATAACTCCAACTGTTCCAGGCAATCTAATTCGTCATCTGAATCTGAAGGTTCCAGTTTTTGCAACCCTCTCTGCCTTTATCTTTCAACGGTTGCTTCTCTCCTTGTCTCCGGAACAAACGTCGGATTGACATGCCAATTAACCTGCATCCGATCTAGCCGAGCATTAACTTCGCGCAATCCTTGGAGAGTTCATCGCGAATGCGGTGAACATCCGACACGATCTCGTTAGTGAGATGTGCCAGTTTATTATGTTCTTTCCATAGAACTTCAAGGCTGTTGATTCCCTCGGGAGCCACCTGCCTGCTACTTTCAGCCATCTAGCTCTGATACCAATACTGATGTAGGATCCTGCATTAGAAACTTCAAGGAAAACAGATCAAATTCAATAGCACAGTAAATGTTCTAGCAAGCTGCCGGTAGAGCAGTATTTTCTATTCGAAAAAGCAAAAACTAGTTTTACCATCTCCTGATCTCCTCCTATGGCTAAATATCACCTTCTCACAGGAAGGATTAAAAACAGCAAACTAAATAAAAAGTGAGCACATGGTTTGTTGTGCTGAAAACAAAAAATAAGTAGTGGAGCTAGTATACTATCAGAACAGTAATTATAATACTAATAAGCTAAGCCGCAGGATACTCTTGTTAACATGCTCCGCATCACCTACTTCGCGTTTTCTCCTTAAAAATGATTTAATTTTTTTTTCTTGCAACTGTCACGTGATTGATTGAATTTTATTTGCAATCAGACCCCTACAAGCTAAAATTATTCCTTTTTTTTGTTTTCTTTAAATGTCAGCCGGCTTGCGTTCAGAGCAAAAGTTTTTGTGATCTTTAAGGTTAGTTCAAAAGAATTTTTGTTGATTTTTTTAATATATTGTTTAAAATATTTTTGTTGATAAAGCTATCAATTTTTGCCTTATTTTGTTCCTTTTTGTAATACAATTTTAAAGCATGATCTTTTTAAAATTTTAACATGTTGTGGGAGCTCCTTTACGCCCATATGGGTTTTTTTTTTTTAAATAACACTTTGTTATTTCATTTTACATAAATGAAATGGATTCGCTCCAAAATTTCATGCAAAATATATATATATATATATATATATATATATATATAATCCATTCTTTTTGCATGTCTTATGCTATCCAACAAAAATAATTGAATGAAAAACATAAAAAGTAGCTAACAGCTACTTTCTATGTACAAGAAGAATTGACTCTATCTTTCTTAAAGGATATGTCTTGTTGAAGTTGGAATTCAGGCTATGAAGCATGGATACATTGATGGAACATCTTATAAGGTATTTGAATAATATGGACATGAGTGCAAATTTGAAAATGTAGGTATAATTGGTGGATGTAATATGAACTGAAAACTTTTGTATGCATAAATGCATAGACAATTGCATGTATTGATATAGATGAAAAAACATCAATGCATTTTGCACTTACAAACATAAAATTTATAAATAAATAAATGACGACCAAGTTACATCTCATGTTGAAAATATATTGTATAAACATTTTGTAAACATTTTGAGCTCAACTCACATTTATTTTATTCCCAAAAATTTAGATGGTGAATTCCTCAAAAACTTTAGACCTATTAATTTGCTCATTGGAGCTTTAAAAAATTTCACTATAAGTTCTTCCTCATTTTCTAAGGTTTTCTTCCCAAATTGGTTTATGTTTCTTTGGTTGCTTTTATGAGTGAAGGGAAACTATTGATTGTCTTATTGCTTCCCATGAATTGATTCACTCAATTATCAAGCAAAAGAAGGATATTGTAATTTAAAGTAAATTTTGAAAAAAAAAAAATGATAGTTACTGGTGGGATTTTTTAATAATACTCTTTTAAGTTGTTCCTTTCCTTTGAAATGTATCTCCTGGATTATGGATTCTATTTCTCATACAAAATCATTGTTTGTGGGGATCTTTGTAAGCAATTGTAAGCTTTAAAGGTCTTAGGCAAGGACTCATATCCTTTTTGTTATTGTTGATGATATTTTTCATAAACTGGTACAAGGTGTTTCAACTGATAACTTGATTGATGCTTGTTACTGCAACCTTGGAGAGCCACCTATTACTAATCTCCTATTTGTGTTGATACTTTGTTGTTTTGCAGTGCTCATTCTCATTAAACAAATATTCTAAAAAATATTTCATCCATATTTGAATATGTATTTGGGCTTAGAATCAACTTTTAGTATTATCTTATTCATGTTAGTAAGCAGCATGGTTTTGGTGCTCTTGCTTGCTAATATTTTGGGTTTTTAAACCCCACATGTTCTTGGGGGTTCTCTCCGGTTCCAATAGTCTTCAACATGCTTTTTAGAATCCTCTCATCCAAGGTTCAAAATTACGCAATTGGGTATTGAAGCATTTTTCGTTCGTGAGGCGAGGCGTAAGCCTCAAAGCGTTTTGAGGCATAAGCCTCAAAATCTAAAAATTGTGTTAAATCAAAATAAAAGTTAAAAGTGATTTTTTATATAATATTTAAATAATATGTTAAAGGATGACATTAATTTTTTATTGAACTATGAAGTAACAAATTTACATACATATGAAATAAAAAATTGTTTAAGATGTAAAGTGTTAAGTGATCAATTATGTGAGATAGAATTGAAATCTAAATGTACAAGAATAAAACAACATAAAATATGAATTGCATAAAAGTATTATATAACATCAAGTTCAGCTCTAATTTTTTTCTTTCTCAGTTTCCTACTCGTCTACGTTTAATTCTTAAAGAAAGCTAAAATAATTGACAATAACTCAGAAATCATATGTACTATCATTACTAAGGGGATTTTTATTTGAGTCATTGTCATAACAAATTGGTCTCTTTCCCGCCTCATCTTGTAGAGTCCAATACTCTCAATTTGCTTCTTCATTTATCTGAGTCATCTTCATCTTTCATAAATATTTGTCATCAACAAAAATATAATACTCCAAAATTTTAAGAGGAGATGGTGGTGGGGTGCGGCTTTCTAGTGATCCCCTACGACAACTACGATGGTGATGACTACGGTGAAAGCGATGGGCTAGAGGTCGAGGCAATTGAGAGGAAGTTGTTGCGTCTTGGGAGTGCAAGGGATGATTTTTTTGGAGCTTTTGTATATGATTTAGGTAAGTTTTAAATAAATAAAAAAACATAAATAAAGTGAGGCATACGCCTCATTTCAGTGAGGCGCGGGCCTCATAAAAAAAAAATGCTTGAGGCATATGCTTCGAATCATTTTTTATTGGAATTGCGTTGAGGCCCACCTCAACGAGAGCCTCATACTGCACAATTTTAAACAGTGCTCTCATTTGCAAGATTCGTTTGAATCCATCTTTCTAGAAAGGTAACATGTTCTTTAAAGTTGGTAGAACTATGCTTATTAACTACGCACACTCTTTATTACTTCTTATTTTTGGATTCCTAATTGGGTTGATAATATTAAAAGAATTGTTTTGGAAGTGTAATGATGAATGTTGTGGTCCAAATCTAACCAAGTGTAAGTATATTAATAGGCTTAAAGAAAAAGGTGGACTTGGCATCGAGGACCTATGAATGATGAATTTTTCTCTCCTTAATAAATGTATTTGGAAGTCTATTCGATAAAAAAATATTCTATTGTTTCCATCATCCAAAAAATTACTTTGTCAACTTGATTCCCTTGGACTTAATGGTTTAATAATGTTTATTGTTGCACCAATTTTATTAACGGGATATCTAAAGCCTCTAATCTTTTGATTCTTTTCCTTCTCAATGTTTCTTGGACAGCTGACACTAGTAGAAATATTTTATTTTGAAGGGAAATAGATTAATGATTTCTCCCATGCTTTTCAATTTAATGCTCGTTTCATGTATGCTATAAAGTATAATATTTCTCTTGCTCCTTCGTACTACCACTATAGTTTTGCATGGGTTATGGAATGGGTTCATTTCTTTTCATTTTATTGATAGAGTGGAATTCATGTTAAATTTTATCAATGGGTTTGATCTTGAGTTGATTGAGACATTTATTGGTTTCTCTCTCTTCCAATGGTGTTTTTATGTTAGTTTCTTTACTCATTTCTGATGGATGGTGGTGTCATCCTCTTTGATTTGGAGTTTTAGGTATTCTCTAAAAAGTTTGGTACTTGTCTAGTTTCTTTATGAGGAGATAAACTCAGGAAAACTCTCTTTACTCAACAAAGGTCTTGTTAACCCTACTGCTTTTGATATGTGTATGATACGCTAGGGGGCCCACCAAGCCAGCCCAGACTAGCCTAGCCTTGGCTAAACCATCTATTTGCTGGGTAGAATCAGGGGCAGCGGGAGGGGGAATTTTGAGCCCCCTTGTGGGGCCTAGGAGAGCTATTATTCATTATATAAGGAGGAATCAAGGGGGAGCTGTTTAGAAAGGTTTTAATTGTGTTTATTTTGTGTTAAGGCTATTTAAGGGGGAGTTTTATCTAGGGTTTTCATCTTATGTGTGCTAAATTTATTTTTTCTCTTTTGGTGTAAGTTTCCTATCAGCTAGGATTTATGGGAGAGCTAATCTATCACAACCCAACCCAATATGATCTAATACTACACACATGTCATATCATGTCCAATTGTGGTAAGGCTGACCCCAAGATCTGGTTGGAGAAGCACTGAAACAAAACTATCAAAGTATACATAATATAAAGCCACTACTGAATACAAATAAAGTGAAAGACCATTGTTTAAAATTGCGCAATATGAGGCTCGCTTCAGCACAATTCTAGTCCAAAACGCCTTGAGTCTTTTGCAGTTTTGCCTCTAGCATTTTTGTAAGACTTGCACCTCAGCTTAGCTGAGGTCTGTCTTGAGGCATGCCTTGCCTCACTAGCGTGAGGCTTACGTCTCACACTATTTGTATATTTTTTTTATTAAAACTAACATAAATCACGCCTTCATACACATTCGAGCGCAACAACTTCCTATATATTGCCTTTAATTCCAACCTGTGACCTTTGTCATAGCCAACACCGTCATAACTGTCACCGACAATCACTTGAAAGCTGCATACCACCATCCCAAAAAATTTGGAGCATTAATCTCATATTTATGTTGATGAAATAATTTTTAAAAGATGAATATGATTGAAATAAATTAAAAAGAAGTCTATTGGAAGACATTCAACTCTACCGAATGAGGCAGGGGATAGACCAATTTGTTATGACGACAGCTTGGATAAAGACCACCTTAGTGATCATAGTGCATATGATTCCTAAGTTGTTATCAACTACTTCAGTTTTCATTAGGAATTAAATGTAAATGAGTAGAGAATTGGGAAAGAAGAAATTTGAAGTTGAACATGATGTTATATGATACTTTTATGCAATTTTTAAATTTAATATTATTTTTCTCTTATAATATTTTGATTTTAATTCTATTTCACGCAATTTATTACTTGTCACTTCATATCTTTTGCAATTTTTTGTTTTATATGTATGTCAATTTGTTAATTCATATTTCAATAGGAGGTTAATATGTTATCATTTAACATATTATTTAGGTATTATATAAAAAATTTTATTTTTGACATTTATTATTACTTTACGCTATTTTTTGATTTTGAGGCTTACCTCAAAACGCCTTGAGGCTTACGCCTCGCCTCATGAATAAAAAA
>NW_021319131.1:449480-450453 GCF_001605985.2 Dendrobium catenatum
GAAAAACCATGGGGCCTAGCCCAGTTGAAAAGATTTCACTAGAATTTGAGTTGAGTACAGTGGGCTAACTCATTCTTGAGGGCAATCAGATTATAAATGTCAACCGTATGGTTGAATTTTAGTGTTAAATCTGGCGTTACTTGGAAGTTAGGGTGTCAGTTAGTAGTCCGACAGTGGCTTGACAGAACTCTGGCGTCAGTTGATGGTTTGGCAGAGTTTTAGGGCCTCAAGTGGTGATCTAATGGAGTTCAGGCCCTTAAGTGATGGTCCGGCAAAGGTGAGGGCCTTAGGTGGTGGTCCCGAGTAGATGAGGGCCTCAGACGGTGGTCCGGCAAAGGTGAGGGCCTCAAATTGTGGTCCGGCAAGGATGAGGGCCTCAGGTAGTGGTCCGGCAAAGGTGAGGGCCTCTAGCGGTGGTCCGATGAGGGTGAGGGACTCAGGCGGTGGTCCGGCGAGGGTGAGGGTCTCATGGGGTGGTCTGACAAAGGTGAGGGCCTCAGGTGCTGCTCCAGCGAGGGTGAGGGCCTCAGGCGGTGGTCCGACGAGGGTGAGGGCCTCATGCGGTGGTCTAGCGAGGGTGAGGGCCTCAGGTGATGGTCCGATGAGGCTCCGGCGGTGGTCCGACGAGGCTCACCACCGCCGGAGCCTCCGGCGGTGGTCGAGGAGGAGCTTCTTCCTTCTCTTCCTTCTCTTCTTCCTTCTCTTCTCTTCTTCTTTTCTTACTTGGGTCCCTTTTTCAAGAGAAATGAGGGGTCTATTTATAGATTTTCTGGAGTGGCATGCCCCCTAAGTAGGTGAGAGATCAAGGATAAATGGGAAGTGGTTGGATGGACGGCCGATATTGAACCCCTTGATCATGGACCGTTTGTCAGGCATTTGGAGGCCTTAGTGATTTCAGAATTCAGTGATCTTGGGCTTGTTGGATTCGTCTCGTCGATCCGCTCGATTCAACTATAAGCACATCATGTTTAGA